>NC_139941.1:16388690-16476190 GCF_963454915.1 Gymnoscopelus microlampas
CTTTGTTTGTTTCTTTCAGATACTCAAGAATACATCCTGGCAGAGATTCTTCACCCTACCGAGCCTGCACCCTCCTGTGACACGTCTCAGCCTGCCTCCGCCACTGTCTACACTAAGGTAAGTCTTTTGAAGAGCCGCTGTCTACAAAGTCTTTCGAAGAGTCGCCGCTGTCTACAAAGTCTTTCGAAGAGTCGCTGTCTACAAAGTCTTTCGAAGAGTCGCTGTCTACAAAGTCTTTCGAAGAGTCGCTGTCTACAAAGTCTTTCGAAGAGTCGCTGTCTACAAGTCTTTCGAAGAGTCGCTGTCTACAAGTCTTTCGAAGAGTCGCTGTCTACAAAGTCTTTCGAAGAGTCGCTGTCTACAAGTCTTTCGAAGAGTCGCTGTCTACAAAGTCTTTCGAAGAGTCGCCGCTGTCTACACCTCCTGTGAACCGACCCCGGCTGCCTGCACCCTCCTGTGAACCGACCCCGGCTGCCTGCACCCTCCTGTGAACCGACCCCGGCTGCCTGCACCCTCCTGTGAACCGACCCAGGCTGCCTGCACCCTCCTGTGAACCGACCCAGGCTGCCTGCACCCTCCTGTGAACCGACCCAGGCTGCCTGCACCCTCCTGTGAACCGACCCGGCTGCTTGCACCCTCCTGTGAACCGACCCCGGCTGCACCCTCCTGTGAACCGACCCAGGCTGCACCCTCCTTTGAACCGACCCAGCCTACACAGTCTTTTGAAGAGGAGCTTCTGTCTGCAAAGTCTTTTGAAGAGGAGCTACTGTCTGTAGACAGAGGATCCTCTTCAAAAGACTTTGTAGACAGAGGATCCTCTTCAAAAAAGTCTTGTGAAGAGGATCCTCTTCAATAAAGTCTTGTGAAGAGCCTATGTCTACAGTGTAGACAGAGGCTCTTCACAAGACTTTGTAGACAGCGGCTCTTCACAAGACTTACCTTAGTGTAGACTCTACACTAAGGTAAGTCTTGTGAAGAGCCGCTGTCTACAAAATGTTTCGAGGAGGAGCCGCTGTCTACAAAGTCTTTCGAGGAGGAACCGCTGTCTACAAAGTCTTTCGAAGAGCCGCTGTCTACAAGTCTTGTGAAGAGCCTCTGTCTACAAAATCTTTCGAGGAGGAGCCGCTGTCTACAAAGTATTTCGAGGAGGAGCCGCTGTCTACAAAGTCTTGTGAAGAGTGCTCCTCACAAGACTTACCTTAGTGTAGACTCTACACTAAGGTAAGTCTTGTGAAGAGCCGCTGTCTACAAAATGTTTCGAGGAGGAGCCGCTGTCTACAAAGTCTTTCGAGGAGGAACCGCTGTCTACAAAGTCTTTCGAAGAGCCGCTGTCTACAAGTCTTGTGAAGAGCCTCTGTCTACAAAATCTTTCGAGGAGGAGCCGCTGTCTACAAAGTATTTCGAGGAGGAGCCGCTGTCTACAAAGTCTTGTGAAGAGCCTCTGTCTGCAGTGTAGACAGAGGCTCTTCACAAGACTTTGTAGACAGCGGCTCTTCACAAGACTTACCTTAGTGTAGACTCTACACTAAGGTAAGTCTTGTGAAGAGCCGCTGTCTACCAAATCTTTCGAGGAGGAGCCGCTGTCTACAAAGTCTTTCGAGGAGGAGCCGCTGTCTACAAAGTCTTTCGAAGAGCCGCTGTCTAGTAGTCTACAAAGTCTTTCGAAGAGCCGCTGTCTACAAAGTCTTTCGAAGAGCCGCTGTCTACAAAGTCTTTCGAAGAGCCTCTGTCTACAAGTCTTGTGAAGAGCCTCTGTCTACACCTCCTGTGACTCTCTATCCATGGATTTAGCTGCATGGGGGTTTCCTCTGAAGACGCCTTAAGGTAGGAACCTCTTTAGGGCTGTCACGATTATGACATTTAACTTGACGCTTGATTGATTCTCGCTCAAATAGTTGCGATTAACTATTTTAATTGCGTCGTAGTAACATTTTGAATATAACTTTGTCCGGCTTTTTTAGGCTTCGTAAACAAAAGCCGAACTACAAGCTCAAAACTACAAGCTTTGAGCGTGTAGGTCGGCTATTTCCACAATGATTGGAAAATGTTTGAAATTGTATGAACATTTTTCAACATGGAAACGATTATGACTTATCCCCAAAAAAAGTATTGCGATTATCTCAAATACTTGCGATTATGTAATAATTGTGACGGTCCTAATGACAATGACAATTTTCCTTTTCCTTTGCTGGATGCTGCAGTTGCTTCATGCTGCAGTTTGTAATGGATGATGCTTGTGGTGTATTTCATACTGGTTGGATGTATGAAATACGAATTGACGGATGTCTGTTGATGTGGTTAAAGATGTGTGCTCTTTTTTTCAGATTTCAAGGCTGACGTTGAATCTAAGACTATGTTGGTAGTGTAGTTTGTTTAGTTTGCATTCAATATTCATTTTGATGTGGCAAATCCAGGATTTGGACCTGGTGGTCCATAAGACCAAAGGTCACTTTTTGGTAGGTACCAAAAGGACACTGTTTGGTAGGTCCCAAAAGTCACTTTTTGGTCGGTACCAAAGGTCACCTTTTTCTGGCTGGGATGGGGGGGAACTGTATAAATCCGGGCCTGGACCTGGTCATCTTAAAGATCACGTTGTTCAATTTCTAACCAATGCCACTCGCCCACCCGTGGAGTGAAATCACAGCAAGGTAACTATACAATACACACACACACACACACACACACACACACACACACACACACACACACACACACACACACACTCTAATAATGAGCATTTTTCTTTTTTATGTTTGGTAGCTTTCTTTCAGACGAGAAGAAGCCATTCCGGTACACTAAGGCAAAAAATAGAAGGCACATCCTTGGATGTATTCATCACACTGCGAACCGACCCAGCCTGCACCCTCCTGTGAACCGACCCAGGCTGCACCCTCCTGTGAACCGACCCAGGCTGCACCCTCC
Source organism: Gymnoscopelus microlampas (assembly GCF_963454915.1). NCBI lineage: Eukaryota > Metazoa > Chordata > Actinopteri > Myctophiformes > Myctophidae > Gymnoscopelus > Gymnoscopelus microlampas. Next base: position 16,391,613 of record NC_139941.1, read on the forward strand.
TGTGAAACTACCGCTGGCTCCGCCAAAGACCTCGGCCCGCGGGGGGTTTCCTCTGAAGACTGCTCAAAGTAGGAACCTCTTTAGGGCTGTCACGATTATGATTAACTTGACGCTTGATTAATTGTCGCTCAAATAGTTGCGATTAGCGTTTTTAATTGCGTTGTGGTAACATTTTGAACTTTTTTCTGAATTCGTAACCAAAAGCCGAACTACAAGCTCAAAACGCATCACGTGGTGATGCGTTTTGAGCGTGTAGTTTGGCTATTTCCACAATATTTTGAAAATATATCAAAATGTTTTTCAACATGGAAACGATTATGACAATTATAACTATTATCCCCAAAAAAGTATTGCGATTATCTCAAATACTTGCGATTATGTAATAATTGTGACGTTCCTAATTTTTCCTTTTCCTTTGCTGTATGCTGCAGTTGCATCATGCTGCAATATACAGCAAAGGATGAAGTGTTTGTGTTGGATGCTACTTGTGGCGTATGCTGTTCTAACCCTAACCCTAACCTGCTGGGGGTTTTTTTCAGGTTTTTAGACATAGGCCTTTGTAAATCCGGGCCCCTACCTGGTCATTTGAAAAGGTCCAAAAGACCTGGTCATTTGAAAAGTCACTTTTTTGGGGTGTTAAGTCGCGGTGGGGGGAACTGTCTAATTTCTTGCCCAAAGAAGAACAAGAATCACATGAAGCTGCTACATTTTATTTCTTGCCCAAAGAAGAACAAGAATCACATGAAGCTGCTACATTTTAATCAAGATGATCTACGTTTTTCCATTTAAAAGTTTTAATTTCTTGCCCGAAGAAGAACAAGATCAAGATCAAGAACATCATGTCGATGTGTCCCAACATACCTGAACTGAGTCAACGAGATGTACATTTTGAATGACAAATGTCTAACCAATGGAGCAACTATTTTGTATTTCTTGCCCACCTTTGGAGTTACATCATCGCAAGGTAGCTATACAATCCAATAGCAATACAAGTGATCAGCAGTTTGCACAAGCATACTGTGCTGTCTACCAGGCCCACTTCTTCATGTATGTTTTGAAGTGTCCAACCCCAGTACGCAGTCTGTTCAGCTAGGTCAATTTCCAGCATAGCAGATCTCCCTCCTTTGATGCCGTCTCCTGGGTCCCAGATGTAGCAGTGACAACGTGTGGGCCCATGCAGAAGACTCCGACTCCTGCTTCCAGGATGCCTCCATCCATGCCTTTGTAGACAGGTCCTCAGCGATAGAACTGAGCATCTCTTGTTGAATGGGTGGCGGGACTTGAGTCTGTTTTGAAGGCAATGCCGTCATAGTGTTGTCATGCAGGATATGCCAGTCATCTTTCTGGGCTATCCTTGGGGCGAGGATGTGAGGGTAGCAGCCTCTCGTTGGAGGCCGGTTGAGGCAATTCCTGCTAGCATTGGGAAGTAGAATATAGGGGTACGATTCAGGCAACCAGTTATAATCCGGAGAACATTGTTAATGGCAGCATCAACCTTTTTGGCATGTGGGCTTCTACACCAAGCTGAGGCACAGTGTTTGGCTGCAGCAAAGACCAGGGCTTGCGTGGGGATTCGTAGTACTTTGGCAGAGGAATCTCAGGACGTACCAGCGAGACATCAGATTGGCGAGACCTTTGATGACACTTTGGCCTCTGGGTGTTGCTTAGAAGACAGTGTCCTATCCAGGTACCTTGGGGCTTGCTGGAACTCCAGGTGATTGTGGTCCATGAACACGTCCAGTTCCCGTTTTGCTTCGCTGTTGTTGACGTGATATGCTGCCAACACTGTCTTCCCAATGCTGAGCTGCAGGCGCCACCTACGAAGGTAGGCTCCTAAGATGTCCATGTGGACATGATGGAAGTAATTTGGGGTAGAGCGGCTGAGTTGGATTTGACAGACCAGGAGTGTTGGTATAGGTAGAGGCATGGCCGAAGAGCTTTGCCCATCACTCACTTCTTGCTGATGCCGAAGTCAAAACACAGTATTTCCCTCATTGTGATAGCTCTAAGTCTGCAGTACACCTGACTGGTGGCAATAGCCTGGTTGTGATGCGTGTGATCAATCAGGGTGTGCTCTTTGGTCGTTCACAAATAAATCACCACAAGTGCCACAAAATGCCTCAAAATTATTTAAAAAGACCACAAATGCCGCAACAAATATCTCAACTGTGGTGAGGTTTTAAAGGGTTCAAGGTTTTAAAGGTTTAAGGTTTTAAAGGTTTAAGGTTTAAAAGGTTTAAGGTTTTTTAAGGTTTAAGGTTTTTTAAGGTTTAAGGTTTTTTAAGGTTTAAGGTTTTTTAAGGTTTAAGGTTTTTTAAGGTTTAAGGTTTAAAAGGTTTAAGGTTTAAAAGGTTTAAGGTTTTTAAAGGTTTAAGGTTTTAAAAGGTTTAAGGTTTTTAAAAGGTTTAAGGTTTTAAAGGTTTGAAACATGTAAAGGTTTGAAAGGTTCAAAAGGTTTAAAAGTACAAATGATTTCAAAAATTCAAATGGTAGCCGACATGTCCTAAGTAGGCCAAACATTGTAGTTGGAACAGAGTTTGTAGCAAAAATAATTAAGGGCTAGTTTGCCGTCAAAAAACGGATGGAACAGGTGGAAAATCCCATTCATTTCAATGGGGAAATTCAAAGTGAAATATCTCAAAAAAATTAAATCAGATAAAAAAAATAAAAAAAATGCGACAACAAATTAGCTTATATCCACTGCAACGGCCAAAGAGCTTACCCTGATTGATCACATCTACGCATCACAACCAGGCAATTGCCACTAGTGAGGGGTGCAGACATACAGCTATCACAATGAGGTATATACTGTGTTTTGACTTCGGCATCAGCAAGAAGTGAGTGATGTGCAAAGCTCTTCAGCCATGCCTCTCCCTATACTAACACTCCTGGTCTGTAAAATCCAACTAAGCTGCTCTACCCCAATGACCTCCATCATGTCCACATGGACATCTTGGCAGCCTACTTTTGCTGGTGGCGCCTGCAGCTCAGCATTGGCAAGACGGTGTTGGCAGCATATCACCTCAACAACAGTGAAGCAGAAAGGGAACCGGATGTGTTCATGGACAACAACCAGCTGGAGTTCCAGCAAGCCCCAAGGTATCTGGATAGGACACTGTCTTTTAAGCAACACCCAGAGGCCAAAGTGTCATCAAGGGTCTCGCCAATCTGATGTCTCGCTGGTACGTCCTGAGATTCCTCTGCCAAGGTACTATGAATCCCCACGCAAGCCCTGGTCTTCGCTGCAGCAAAACACTGTGCCTCAGCCTGGTGTAGGAGCCCACATGCCAAAAAGGTTGATGCTGCCATTTAGCTACGTTCTCCGGATCATAACTGGTTGCCTGAATCCCGCCTGAATGTTCTACTTCCCAATCCTAGCAGGAATTGCCTCAACCGGACTACAACGAGAGGCTGCTACCCTCACATCCTCGCCCCAAGGAAAGCCCAGAAACATGATTGGCATATCCTGCATGACACCTCTATGACAGCGTTGCCTCCAAACAGACTCAAGTCCCGCCGCCCATTCAACAAGAGATGCTCAGTTCTATCCCTGAGGACCTGTCTACAAAGGCATGGATGGAGGCATCCTGGAAGCAGGAGTGGGGAGTCTTCTGCATGGGCCCACACGTTGTCACCGCTAGATCTGGGACCCAGGAGACGGCATCAAAGGAGGAAGATCTGCCACGCCGGCAATTGACCTAGCTGAACCGACTGCGTACTGGGGTTCGACACTTCAAAACATGCATGAAGAATGGGGCCTGGCAGACAGCACAGTATGCTTGAGGAGACTGCTGATCACATAATATTCTCTCTGTGTCCTCTACAGATCACCATCGGAGGCCGGTCTCTTTGATGTGGGACCTGAGACGAGGGCGTGGCTGCACGTCATTGAGCTGGACATCTGATGATGATGATACACGAAAGAAGAAGTCCTGAGTCTCTTACAATTATGAAATATAGATTTGCTATGTTTGTAATAAATGTTTCATGTTGTCTCGTCCCAATTGTTGATCGCCCCCCTCCCCCCCCCCCACTCTCGGCCTGCACCTTGTCGTGGTGAGTGGGCTTTAAACCAAGACAGGCCATTTAACCACAGTTGTAAGGTAACAAAGTACATTTACTCAAGTACTGTCCTTAAATAAAATTGAGGTATTTTTTGAGTGGTGCCAACCACTCCTATATCTGACTTTGTCTGTGTGTCCGTCCGTATGTATGTATGTCCAATAAACAAACATTGATGACAACATCAATACGGGGCTCATCAAAGGCACCACTCTCTTCACACAGGGTGTGATTTTCTTTTTTACTTTACTGGAGCATTTCCAATTTTCACAATTTTCTCTTCTACTCCACTACATCTCAAATGTAAATATTATATTTTTACTCCACTGAAAGCTTTTGAAAGCTTTAGATACTTGTTAATTTGTAGATTTTGAGCATTACAAAACATACATTAACCACTTCAGCCCTATATACATTTCGGCCATTTGAAAATAAGACGATCTACACGCTCACAATAATTATGCATTGTGAGCTTGTAGATCCACTATTTCCAAAATGATTGTATGTATTTCATACATTTGAAAACTTGTGACATTCTGCATGCATATTTTCAATAATTTATATTTTTGGTACTTTAAGTAGATTTTTATACCAATACGTTTCTACTTTTACTCAAGTAAATGTTGAATTCTGGGACTTTTACTTGTAACAGTATTTCTGCATTGCAGTATTGATACTTTTATTTCAGTAAACAATGTGAGTAATGGGCACTTAACACATCTCTTCTGGGTGGAGCTCACTACAAGCTCACAACGCGTCGCGAGCTTGTAGTTCAGCTATAGCCAAATAGGGCTGAAGTGGATAATGTATGTTTTGTAATGATGATCAAAATCTACAATGATAATCAAAATCTACAAAGTAACTAGTAACTAAAGTTTTTAAATGATTGCAGTGGAGTAAAAGTATAATATTTTCCTCTGAGATGTAGGGAATAGAATTAAAAGTATTGAACATTGGAAATACTCCACAAGTAAAAAATACCTCAACATTGTAGGCCTACTTAAAGGAGGAGTTCACCCAAATAAATGACTTATTTCTATCAATTGCACACCCCATGAAGCCTTGAATTCATGGATTTATTTTTGTTTTTGTGGCATTCCTAAACCAATACTTTGATGACCGGGTGTGTATCCGGTAGGAGACGCAAATAATCTACTTTGTGTCTCCTACCGGATACATTAGCTGGTAGGAGACGGGAATCAAATTATTGGCTTAGGAATGCCACAAAAACAAAAAGAAATCCATGGATTCAAGGCTTCATGGGGTGTGCAATTGATAGAAAATAAGTCATTTATTTGGGTGAACTCCTCCTTTTAAGAGAAGTTCCACTGCTCCTCAAAAGGACAACTTTATTTTTCATCCTCGATGACGAGCCTACTATTATTATTGCATGTGGAATAACTGCAAGCCAATGTTCAGAGGCATTGTCAGTATTTGTCTTAATTTCTTGAGTTCCTATTTATTTTATTGCCAATAATTCAACTGTAAGCCAGTGTTTTTCAGACATATTGTCTGTTATTGCTATGCAATAAATAGTAAAAAGAAATTCTACATGCATAAGTAATAATACAAAAGCTAATAATAATAATAAAATCAAATGAAAATAGAAAAGTTAATGTCGAGACCTGTCTTGTTTTAGTAGTGCTGATGATGTCATGATCAACTGTATTTGGTTAGGTCAAAGCTATGCCAAATCCACCCTTGCCCACTATTAGCTAATAGCCGATGACTGGGTCACTTGTGTTGCGCCATAAAAAAACAAACGCAACAAACCAAAACAAAAGGCACTAGTCTGGTTCTCCTGGTTTTACTAAGACGGGGTTCAAATCCCTGTGGTGCCCTGCTCATGGTTTGCGTTGCATTTCCATTTCCATGGTGGATTAGAAGCGACTATAGTCCACATAGCACTTCAAACCTATTTCAAGGTTTCAAGGTTTTTCAAGGTTCAAGCCTCACTTGGTGCAGACTTCATCTAAGTTGCATTTCACACAACATGACTATCAATGAATACATCTGCAATTGTTAAAGATAACATGAAATACTTAATTGAGTGTTTTTTACATACTTCATTGTGAAAATAGCTGTTCTACAATCTCACAACTTTTCAGATAGCAATGAGAGTATGTTTTTTCAATGTATAACATACTTCATTGTGAAAATAGCCGATGTACAATCTGACAACTTTTAATGGTTTGTGAGCTTGTAGATCGGCTACTTTCACTAGTTTTGGTTCTGAGGAGATGTACAATTTCTTCATTGGTAAATGGTTTGTGAACGAGTCATCTTAGTGTTAGTGAAACAGGGGCTTGGGTCATGACAGAAGGCAAGAGTTTGTGATCCTCAACAGACAATATCAGCCTGGACAAAGCTATAGCACTATAGGAAGTGTTGCAGCTACCTAAGAGTGCCTCACGACCGCAAGGTTGCCGGTTCAAGCCTCACTTGATGCAGACTCATTTAAGTTGAATTGCAAAAAACATGACTCAATATATTCCGTTTCCATGGCTCTCTCTCTCTTCAATATATTCCGTTTCCATGGCGCTCTCTCTCTCTCTTCAATCTATTCCGTTTCCATGTCTTTCTCTTCAATCTATCCTCTCTCTTTCTCTCTCTCTCTCTCTCTCTCTCTCTCTCTCTCTCTCTCTCTCTCTCTCTCTCTCTCTCTCTCTCTCTCTCTCTCGCGCTCACAGGCCCTCATTGGAAACAAGACCGCAAGGACTTTCATGAACTGACCTGTTAAAGGAATTATCATTTCTCTTTCTCTCTCCTGGCCCCGTATTATCGCTGCTTGCAGCTATATTATCACTTTGTAATGCTACTGACATTTGCACACAACACTGCCGTGAAGGTAGCTGACAGGCCCTTCTTGATGTCAATCAATCAAGTCACTTTAATTCAAGTGGCAGATGCCAAAAAGACGAGGAAAAATAAACAAAACAACACTGTTTTAATCAATGTTTGTGCGTTTCAATCATGCATGTTTGTATTATTTATTTTTTTAAAGTTTAATTATCACCTTTTTTAACCTCAGCCTACTTTGTTGCACATGGTTGTTTCTTTTTAATCAACCCTAATCCCCTGTTCGACCGCCTCTTTCTGTATAATCTGATTAGCACTGTCTGTCTGCTTGTGTGCGTCCATGTGTGTATGTATATGTGACAGAAGACGACAGGGATTAGTGAAACAAACATACACACACACAGTCACACAGAACAGAAGGATAGATGCACACTAGAGACTGCAGCCTTCTTCTCTGGCACCTCCACCATGCCTGTGTTCTACTCTCCGGTACCACAGAACCTGCGCATGAGTTTGGCCTACGTTGGCGGCTCTGTCTTTAATAACAACAGGACCAGAGACAGTGACTTCAGGGAGCAGGGCAACAGTGCAGGTTGGACAGTGAACGTCTGCATGTTGTCGACTCAGGCAGCGCACGTTGAATTTGTATTAAGTCTTCTCTCGTCAATGTGGATAAAAAGAGTTTATTTGTATTTATGTTGTAACCAGATGAAAGATTTTATGATTCCTGTGTTGCACCAGTGCAACATGAATATAATATATTTCCTGCTGGAATCAGAACTGTGTTAGTCTTACAAAGCAGTGTTTATTCCTTGGCAGCGTTCAGCAGGCAAGAACAACATAATTAGATTTGCTCTCCTGTCTTAATGCTATGCATTCATTTCAAACTATTAATGAGCATAGCAAACACCATAACAATTTGCAGCTTGTATAGTCAATGTGGGGCCTACAGGCGGATGCGATCAATAACAATTACCTACATGTGGAGTTTTATTAAAATTGGCATGTAGGTGGGTGGGCATCATTAAAAATGACAGCCACCCATGGTAGGACATGGTAGGAGAATATAACAATAATACAATAACATGTATAACTAATAACTAATTTGTGTTGATTCCTTTGTTTATTGTAAAATTGGAGAGACAAATCTGAAATACAGCCTTGTTTATTGTTAAGAAAAAAGCTGCATAAAAAAAACAATATACAGTAAAAGTTTCTACAGTATAGATTCACAGCGACCCGTTGTGAACTTGAAGATCGTCTGTTTTTGGGGTGCAACACCGCCATAAGTATAAATCAGGCTTGACTGCCAGCCCAATAGCGAGTGGTTGGAACCACAGGCATTGCCACACACGAGTGATGCACTCATCACATCTCTTCCTCCCATGCTGGATCCTATCGTTTAGCAGGATCCATGCATGTAGTACTGTAGATTCAGGGCCTCCCAATCGCATGGTCTGATCTGATGGGAGTGACTTAGTGACAAAGCATCTTAAGAGCTGCGTAACCAACAGAGCCTGTGTGTTGCCAAGGAGTATGGAGCTCAGAGCAATAATAGGAATGGGGACAACACCCCTCCTTGAGCGACTCCAGATGTCATCCGAGTCCAGTGGCTTTGTGTACTGTTAGTGAACATCCTTTGGGTCCTGCTGTGGAGGTAGTGTCCACGCACTGCAGGCTTTGACCAAGGGAATGTTGCTGAAGACTTATTTTGGTTGGCAAATTCTTCTTTTACAGCTGAAAGGATCTTATCACTATTCTTTTGCACTCATGCACTGGATAATGCTATGGAGATTTGCTCCTGGTATGGGCACCACATTTGTATCTGTATTTTCTTAAGATAGTTGGAGGCTTGCCCAGAATGCCTACTGAGAGTGACTTGTTTCAGAGATAGGTAACAACAGGCACTTGAACATCAGCGTGTGCTTTTAGAAGCCAAGAAGGACTGCCATCCGGGCCTGCTGCTTTCCTGCTTTTAGTTTGTTTGGAATAAGGACGTCACCTCTCCTAAAGAGTCTCGTTCTTGTTGTTTGGTCGTGGGAGAGGGGGGAGGACAATGCACAATGGGGTGCAGTCACACCAGGTCCCTGCACAAAATGTTCTTTTAACTATTGAATTAAATGAAACACCATCTACACATGCTCGTGCATGATCTGAGCCCTTCTGCTTCGTTCCCAGCTCTGTGTTCACAAAGTCCCACCATTTTCATTGATTTTCGGTTTCAGCTGTTGAATGTCTTGTATGAACCTTGTTCAATGAGCCTTTGCACCTGATTCCTGACCCTCCACTTCCAATGTAATAACGGTCACAATGAAACTTAACTAGCATGCTAAGGGGACGCATATGCTCAGAAGATTTGTATACGGTGCAGATTTTTACCCATGTATGCTGCTAATTGTTAGTAGGGGAATGGTTATGACGTTTAACAGGCTGTCAGTAAATTAACAGTTGTAACAATATTGCTTATCTTGCAGTGATCAATGAGCTGGTGTCTCACCTGCCCCTCCAGATGATCATGTACTTCAACATGTTCTACTTCCCCTGCTGGTGGTTCTCTGCCGTGGTCATGCTGCATGTAAAGGTTGGTCAGACGATGGGGGACTCTATACAGTACCTCTGCTCTAAAATAAAGCGGGCAGCATACGTGTAAAGCTGGAAAGAGTTGAAAAGTTTATTGTCAAATGGTTAAAAGAGAGAACTAATCAAGCACTATTAAGGCCATCTGTGCTCCTATTGGTCTATAGATAATTGACAGTTTGGGGTGAGAAGCTGCCCTCTTGTTTAGGTGCATTTCATTCTTTGAGGCAGGGGCAGTCATTTGGGGTCTCAGGGGATGAATGTTTTCATGTTATTTTTAACTGTTCATGTAGACACTTTAGCTCAGGATTAACCATTTACCATTTATTGCAATGATATTGCATTCAGTTTGGCGGTGTGACTCTGCTCGTGTGATATTACAGATTACCTGCGCAAGCATGACACAGAATCTGAGATCACAAACCCCCAGGAGCAGAGCATAAGATACAGTTATTACATGAACATAAAATGTAACCTTTAAATGCATAATTAAACTACCACATATCATAGTACAATCACCACAGTACAATCCACAGAATCATCCTATTAACTAACTAAATGCCACAGGGAGGAGGCCGGGGAGGTGGAGGGAATTTGAAAACTGACAGCTGTACAACCAGCTGAGACAGCGAAGCACGTATAATGAACAGTGAACAGAGACTGCTTAAATGAACCGCCTGAGTTGCACTGTGGGAATGAGGGCGTGTGTGAGTTAGCTCGTAGCGAATGAGAATGAAGTGAGGTTGACCGTGGAGGGACAGACTGATTTGTAGGTGTATTAATTAACTTGTTTTCGAATTAATGGGGGGGGGGGGGGGGGTCCGGGAAGCTTGCATGTAAACCTTCCGTGCCATGAACTATCGCTATGCTGAATTTTATTGACTACAGTTCAATAATCACTTGTAAGTCACTCTGGATAACAGCATCTGTTAAATGCCTACCTTGTAAATTTTCACTCAGGGTATACACAATTTGGAAAAAGAAAGAAAGAAATCATCATCAGATAATCACTCATCTGCCTTTGTTCTTCCCAGTTCCACTACCTTGCTGGCTACTATCAGGCTCTCCTGGTAACAGGGATCATTCTCCTCACTGTGGTTGAAGTGGTCCGGCTCTACCTGGGTTACATTGGCAACCTCGGAGAGAAGGTAAAGTCAGCCGACATCATCCTCCTTCCTGAGCCAAAGGGCAGCAGTCAATAGCTCTATATTACAATAATCATTGCTATAGAGTGGACACATTTTCAACCAGGGGAGAAAACACACACAGGATGAACAAGTGAAATTGGAAGTGATGAAACAAAGTAACAGACTTGTTATTGATTGTCACAGCTTACAGAAAAGGATAAACAGTGATAAAGAAACCCTTCATGTTTTCTGAAAGAAAACAAACAAACACACAAGACAAACACAAACCCTCCCACCCAACCCTCTCTCAAAATAGTACATTGACAGTAAATGAAAAAGTACAAGGAAGAGGGCAAAAAGTGGGAAAAGGAGAAAAAAAAGACATAGGAAAAAACGGAAAAAACTAAAGCAAACATCTAACAGACACATTTTAAACTGGAAAGCTGATCCGAGGAAATTGGTGTCCCACCTTATAACATTTATTCTCTGTTTATTTGACCTGGAGGGATGGGAAGACCCATACTGAACAAACATTATTATAGCTATGATTGTCATTCAGATATACCGCACACCTTTTAATAAAAAATAAACATTTTGTTTTAATAAAAAAAATGTATCACTTACCGGCAGCACCTTTAAACTGACACTCAGAATTTTGCTTTGCACTCTACTGCTGAATATAACTCAGCAGAGAAAGCCCTAAAGTGCTTCAGCATTCTGTTTGTGCACATACAATAGTTCTTGGCTAGAGCTCTCCTTTGAGAGATGGGCTCCTCACAGCTCACTCCATCTCTCTCTCTCTCTCTCTCTCTCTCTCTCTCTCTCTCTCACTCTCACTCTCACTCTCCCTCTCTCACTCTCATCAGGTGCCAGAACTAGCAGCGTTCTGGCTTCTGTCCTTCGTATTCCAGTTGCCCATACTGCTGTTCTTCCTGACAGACGAGGCCATCATCATCCTGCCCCTGGAGAGGGCCGTCCACTCCGTCTACCTCCTCTTCCTGCTGGTGGAGATCCTGGCCTCGTTCCTGGCCCTGCGCACCATGACCCACAAGCTCACCGTCCTGTTCCACCTGCGGCAGCTCGGAGAGGTGGAGAGCTTACGACCTGAGGGCATGACCCCCGTCTACGGGCCGCCATACCACCGCAGGCTCAGTGTATTGCCCATGCCGCCACTGCGTGCGTACCACGACTGACTGAGGGATCGGGATGAGACTTTGGCGCACACACGCACACACACACACACACACACACACACACACACACACACACACACACACACACACACACACAGTAATCCGCCCAGCAACATCACCCAGTCTACCAATTGCTCTACCTCCACCCAGAGAGGTAGAGTAGCCTATTTATGCATTTACATATTTGAAAAACAAAATGCTATTTTGTCATTTATATTGATGTTTTTTTTTACAAAATACTAAAAATGCTTTAAACAAGTTACATTTCATGATACGATAATACTTTAGAAAGTTAGAGACAAAAACTTTATTTCCAAAAACCTTACTTACTATCTGTGTAATATTTAGTGCTGTGTTTCCGACCCTGCAGGATATTTTATATTCTGTATTCAGGTATGGGTCATATTCATGCCTTATTCACTATTACCCAGCAGCTAGTAGCGTACATATTTGATCTGTTCCACCCAGACCTTATTCGACTGATGAAGGATTCATCTTTCCAGTTTAATCAGGTGGAAACATAGATCAAATATTCAGTGTTGGTTTCTATACCATGATACCACTAATCTAATGCACACTCGTGAAATGAAATATGGAGTATTTTGTATCAAAGTACATTTTGATACTTACTACGGAAGTGTTGACGGAACCAGAGAAGACAGATTATTCACATTTTCATGCTGTGTGTCTCAGTGGTGTGCTGACGTGGACTTGAAAATGTTGATTTCTCTTTACTTAATAGAAAGAAATGGGTTGACACACATTTCCATATTGCTTTTCATGTTGCGTCTCGTCTCATCCCTCTGGGTTCACGTGTCAGACCTTATTTGTAAGCTACGGTGTCTGTCTCTTCCAGTATTTATATGGCACTGCAGTGAAACCGTGTTAAATATTTATGACCACACAGTGGCACTCAACGACCAAAAGAGGGCCAGTGATGCTGTGCTGCAAAGTGTAATGGAAAGATTACCATGCAGTGCCTGTCCTATATGTCCATGATCTGTCCTCATCTGCGACCATTCTGTCAGAGTAATAAAGGTTAAGGCCTGTCCACTGCTGATAGATGGTATAGCAGTGGATGGCACATAATGCCTAATTTATAGGCTGCTCCATTGTGATTGTCTATTCTCGGCTATTACCGTTGTACAACCAAGTATAAGTTGTGCTTCACACTTGTCATACCTATCTGTTGTCCCATGGACACCCATGTCAGAATATGACATTACAAATGGTTTCGACCCCATTTGATGTGTTGCTGTTCTAGAGAGGTCATAGTGGACGGATTCCCCTCCTCACTGTTGAGTGATTGGTGGAGTGCCACTATTTCATTTCCCCCCACGATAGGGGAAAGGCGAAATTCTTTGGAATTCAATTCAACTCTTTGCGCCTCTCAGTCCCTTGATGATCCAAGGAGAGTTTGCAAAGCAGTCGTCTCTGTGAGACGCAAATGATTTGTGACAGTCCACAAACAATGAAGCTTCATTTTGCTGGCTGCTACAGTATTAATTCAGGATAGATGATGCAAACAGATGCCTGATGGGAGACTTAGCCTAAGTGATGTTTACTTCTTGCTTAGACAGGGCAGGTATCACTCCAAGGAAGAGTAAACAATGAAAATATTAAAAGTATTCACGACTCTTTCGTAAGATCGAGGCTATAGGATAAATATTTTGGGCCATAGACTCTCTAAGTGCATCAGTATGCACTCGAATCGAGATTGAAAACAGAATATGGAACCATTCAGGGGAGTGAAAGAGTCTGAATAAATATAGCAACCTACTATACCTGAACCACATGAGAAAAAAACCTTTAGCTCATATACGCCTCTTCAATTTAGTTTCCTGCTTTCTCTTCATATAGTGAACCCCTCTAGACTCCCTCACTGTCAAAGAAGTGCACTGATCATACAGAAGAGAAATAATCTCACTGTCGAGCTTATCTCTCTCCAACTAATTCACTAGCGAGTGAAACACAGCCTCATAATTCCCTTCGAGGTCCCCAGATGGTCCCTCTCGATTCTGCTAGACCATGCAGCGTGCGCACAACAGGGATCTGGAGCCCTGATTGCTGAATTCTGTTTTCTTTCTTCTTTTCTCTTTTAACGCGTTTGAACCTCATTGGCGGTCAGAGACAAGGAATTTAAGCAAGCTGCCGGTCTGCTGGTAAAAAGAAAAAAGGAATTGAGACTCCCCAGTCACACACCCCCCCGAGATCCAGTGTCCCCATCTGAGGTGACTCATCGCACTTTCCCTCGTCAAATTGGATTTCATTGGCGGAGCACGGGCACGGTTAATGATATTCTAGTAGAGACAGATGAATCAGAGATAATAATATAATATACACATAAAGGACAAGTTTTCATTTAACACAGAGAGTGTTAAACCCTTGTACACTTTGGAGTGAACCACTTAAACCCTATTTTATACTAGCAAAAATAGCAGATCTACAAGCTCACAACATGTTGCATCACATCTGCAATTTCATCTTGAAAAATGTTTCATCTATATCGACTTAATATGCACCCTGGGTTCTGAAGTGGTCAAATATACACTGAGGATTTCACTGTGTGTGTGTGTGTGTGTGTGTGTGTGTGTGTGTGTGTGTGTGTGTGTGTGTGTGTGTGTGTGTGTGTGTGTGTGTGTGTGTGTGTGTGTGTGTGTGTGTGTGTGTGTGTGTGTGTGTGTGTGTGTGTGTGTGTGTGTGTGTGTGTGTGTGTGTGTGTGTGTGTGTGTGTCGTGTTATTTTCTGTGAAAACCTCAAACAAACAACGTGTGTGTAATTGCCAGAAGATACACAACCACCAACACACACATGTTTTGTCATTATGGAAGCTTTATTGTTTCAGTTTGAGTCGCAGTGTTTTGAAGCCAGTCCATAGGGCATAGCAGTGGTGGCCATTTTCTGGTTCCACTCCAAAATACTCAATGCATTTTTCCCATTGACATTTCCAAAAATATTTATATCAATTAATTTCAGCCTAGAATCAAGCCATTCAGGGTCCTGATGAATCATGACCATAAAACGATTGATTCTGTGAAAAATTATTTTTGAAAACGGCAAAACACAAGGGTATTTATTAAATATAGTATATCAAATAATTACATATAAAATAAAATCACAGAAAAATGTGTTTTATGGTCATGATTCACCAGGACCCTGGATGGCTTGATTCTAGGCTGAAATTAATTGATATAAATATTTTTGGAAATGTCAATGGGAAAAATGCATTTTGGAGTATTTTGGAGTGGTACCAGAAAATGGCCGCCACTGCTATGCCCTATCAAAGATTTTTAATATAGCAAGATACGCAATCTCCGGTTTACTTCCCGTTTCTGCGTGATGTAGGTGGACACCTTTTTAGGAGACAGGAAGCAAGTTGGAGTCTATTGATTCCAATGGAAGAGTCAACGTGAACACAGCTTCTGAACCATTCCTTAGCTCCATGGATACTGAACTAAATATTGGACCCAATCATCACAAGCCACACAATATGTACAAGATTTTCATACTAAAATGGCTTTTTTTAGAGACACATATTAGGAGAAAATTGTTATCAACCTTTCTCTATCCCATCAACACACTCTCGCGAGATTTGGGAAGATATCTGAAGAGTCCATCTGCAGTCTGACGGACGAGACATAGAGGGCTCTGTCCCTTATTTTTTAACTCTATGCTCTGTCCCTATAAGATGTTCTAAAAACTGATTAACTGAGATTATATATGTGAATATAGTACGTGAAAATCATTATGGACATATTAAAAATTAAATAAAATGTGTGTTCCAATGCTCAATAATATAATGTTCCATTATTAACTGTCTTGGTTGATGGGGTATGATTTGGGAATCATAACATTTTGCTAAGCATAACATTCATGCTAATTTTCTAAACATACTATGGTCTATAGTGGTAAAATATATACCTTATAAATAAGGGCCTTTTATTTATAAGGTATATATAATATTTGATATATATATATATATATTTATAATTATAGTTATATATCTCTCTATATATATGGTTAACATTGAGCAGAAACAGGAGCACATTTAGCATAAGACTGAATAATGTGTGTTTGTAGTGGGAATTTCATAGGTTTCTTAAAAGCATATATTTGCCAATAACAGTTTGCTTTCAAACATGTAAAGCATTTATTTTCTTTAATGAAGAAAATACACAAATACACATTCATATGATGTTGTCAGCCAGGGAGAGGGGAGGGGGAGGGTGGTGGGGTGTTCGGGGGAGAAGCTAACCATGCCTACTTAGGAGACCATTTGTAGGATTTGTGTACCACTTCGCCTCTAGTGGCTCCAATGGAGAATGCGTATCTTGCTATATTAAAAATCTTTTGCCCTATGGTAGCAGTGTCAGCTGGTCAGCATGGAGGACTCCCATTGGATAAGTGAGTGGAACAGGTGCAGGACATGAGATAAATAGGAAGGCTCTCCCTATTTAAGGGCCTCTGTTGGAGAAGGAGGCAGTTTTGCCCTGGCCATGGAACAGCACAGATCTACAAGCACAGAGGAGGAAGACCTGGACTCACACAGAAACCAACTGGACCCCCCCCCCCCCCCCCCATTGGAAAGGGAAGTAGATGCACCAGACACTTTATTCTGCTTTGACTGAATTTCAGACATTGGAACCCCTGGCATTGAATGACTCAGCATCTTACAGTTTTACATGTTTTAACACTGGACTGCTCTGAAAGACCTCTTATCCCATTGGACATTGGATTAATGCATTCCCCTCCTACGCCCCGCCCCCAAAACCACACACACAGTGTGGTTTTGTGTGGTGTCTGCCCATATATGGTCACTGTGTGGCTTTGTGTGGTGTCTGTGAAATCAAATTCTCTCCATCTGTATGATAACAGTAATCTCATTAAGTTATTTCTTAAAACAAGGAGGAGAGAGTGACTTCCAGTCTAATAGAATGATTTTCTTAGCTGTAACCATTACAAGCATCAAAGCCTTTTGCATCTATCACACATGGGGAAGTTGTACATGTAGGATAGATTCTGTGTAGCTTTGTCTTGGAATAGTGCATTCTGTGCATAACTTTATAATAGAACATGTACTGTATGTATTCTTAACAAATCCTCCTTCCAGACTCATCTCCATTCCTAGTTCAGAAAGCCATGCTTCTCTCAAACGGTTGGTGGATACAGGAGGAATAAAAAGACAAACAGAACGAGAGATCATTTGCTTAGAGTCAGGGGGAAGATGTATAGTCAGGTCGCTTAGCAAAATTACCGTTATGAAGCCAAATTTGTCATGAGGTTTCTTTATGATATACTGATGGATTCTGGCCTATAGGAGCCCCCAAAAAAAACAATTTTTGATTTTGCAATTAATTCTCCTCTTTACCAAAATAAAACGACCATTCGGGTTAGGGTCTGAATCAAATTGAAAGGGAACATTCTTACAGATAAGGATGGCTGATTGATGTACTTTATTTAGTAAGACATGAGAAATACAGTACATGGACGTACAAATTCACAATACAAGGTCTACTAAACTGGAAGACTCATTAAGCACTGAGCTTGTTTAAGATGAGATCCCCATGCACACAAATCATGATGACATATAAGAGACAGACACATATGCACACTACTATACATATAAGAGACATACAGATATACACACTACTATACATATAAGAGACAGACAGATATACACACTACTATACATATAAGAGACAGACAGATATACACACTACTATACAGAATGTCATACAATCCGTTTACAGGTTACTGGTATGAAAAGTGAAAAATATGTACAAGAGAAGAAAAAGAAAGGCGGGGGGGGGGGGGGTAGGGGGGTAGGTTAGGGCTTAGGGTAGGTTAAGACTTGGACAGGGGCCATTTTAGAATCACAGCCTCCTGAAGGTGTATCTTTAGGGCTGTTTTGAAAGTGAGTAGGGTTTTACACTCCTTTACTCCTTTTGGTAGGGCATTCCACATTTTTGATGAATAGCATGAGAACGAGTTACTTCCCTTTGTTGAGCCAAAAAAGGGTTGAACATGATTTGTGGAGCACAAATACAGGGGGATCCCAATGTTGTGGTGTATCTTGAAGACCAGGCCAATAGCAAGTTGCTGTACTCTGTCCTCAACCCTAAGCCATCCAATCCTAGCAAAATGAGCAGGGGTTAGATGGGTTTTGTGATTGAGGCCAAGAAGTAGCCTTACAAGTTTGTTTTGGGATGTTTGGAGCCTTGTTTTTAAGGCCTTGGAGGTGATACCATGAAGTGCATGCATAATCATAATAACCTTGTATGAGGGCCCCTGCAAGAATCTTCAGAGTATTCTTACTGACTAGACGATCAGTTTTTGTTACCAGAGAGGTTAGCCTCCAAGATGGGTAGGTAATTTCCTCCTTTCTTGTGATAACATCATCACCCACTTTGATCGTGAAACTCTCAGCCTTGCTAAGGTTAGGACTGGACCCAAAGAGGATGGATTCAGTTTTACCCAGGTGTAATGAAAGTTTGTTGTCGGAGAGCCAGATACAGATCTTGTTGAGTTCCGAGCTGAGAGTTTTCTCAACCTGCAGCCTGTCCCTGTCCGAGACTAGCAGGGCCGAGTCATCTGCGAACAGGAACAGTTTGCAGTCGCAGGCTGAAGACATTATCATTCACATATATCAGGAACAGTAAGGGTCCTAGTATACTTCCTTGAGGAACACCACAAGTCACTGGGAGCGGGGGGGGGGGGACTGGGTGCCGTTTACTTCCACCACTTGCTCCCTCCCTTCCAGGTAGGATCTCATCCAGTTCACTGACGTGTCATCAAAACCTTTTGCTTTGAGCTTCGACCTGTTCATAGACTATTTTTTCCATGACTTTCTACGCCTCTGGCTTTGGAAGAAAAGGGTGATTGATATACATGAGATCCAATGGGCTCTCAGTCGCCACTGTTTGGTGGGTTTGATAATTATACGTTTCTTGCAAAAATATAATATCAGCTTTTAACGATTTAAAATGTGAAAATACTTCACCTTTTTTACTGCATTGCCTAAACCACGTACGTTCCAGGATACCAAGGTCACATTACTCATATTCACAGAAATAGGCATTTATTATGGACAGTTCAGTAAGAAAATTAGAGAACATAAAAAGTCAACATTATGACTGGCACCATAGAAAAAAACATATAACAATAACCCCCCCCCCAATTCAGGATACTTTTCTAAATTAAGCATCTCCCCTCGCTTTATATGAATGTAGGACCGCTGAGTGTATAAAAGTAGACACTGGTTTCCAATCCGGTAATCAATAAACAAAGCCTCTCCACAGTTCAAACATCGTCTTTAATTATTGAAACATTAAAATTACATTTATCGTCCCTTGGAAATAAGACAGCAGTCCTAATAGGGGAAAAGACAATGATAATAATAATAGTAATAATGATAATAATAATGCTTCCACAGTCCCTTTGTGTGCACACCTTCTCCCTCCCAAAAAATCAGTATACAAAATAAATAAAAACAGTTCCTCTTCATAGTTCAGTCTGGTCGATGACGACAAGCACAGAGAAATTCCCTTCACCCAACAGTTTTGGAATAAGCTCGGAGATAAATGATCTCCCATTTCCCTTGCCTTCAGGTATGCCCACAATCTTGATGTTATTGCTGCGAGAGCGACCTGGAGGGTCGTTCACTTTGGCCCGGAGAACAATGTCTTGTAGTTTGGTGATTAAGTCCTCACTACTGTGATGCAGGATTCTTGTTCACTCACCGCACTTTCCATTTCATCCACTCTGTCCGCCACTTTGTTTTATGCGTTTCTTATTTATTTAAATCCAGCTTCAAACTTGTCGAACCTTTCATTTATGGTTTGTAGGACAGCGTCCATCTTTTTCATCATGCATCTCGTAGCAGCAGTAACGTCTTGGTCACTATCAGACTCAGCAGGGCGTTTGTTTGCATTGTCTTGCTGACTCATTCCTGACTCATTCATGTTTCCTCCACTTTCTTCTTCCACACATGTTCTCTTTGTCTTTGAGGTCTCAAACTCTCTCTGCATATTTGTCTTTGAGGTCATCATGTTGCTGAAGGTCTTAGGCAGGATTAGCTTCAGTTCCTCTTCATAGTTCAGTCTCTCTGCTTCTGCCTTGGCTTCACAGATCTTTCTCATCTCCTCTATGTCCTGTCTTTTTCTCTCCTCCATTTCTTTCTCCTTGTTATCTCTCTCCTTTTTACGCATCTCCAGCTGTCTCTCCACATCCTCTCTTCTCTCAGACTCCTGCCTCAGCTCTTGTTCCAGCTTTCTTTTCTTCTCTTCATCCCTCTCCTCCCTCATTTGTTCCTTCAGTTTACTCAATTGACCCCCAATCTCACTGATTTCTTCCCTAAGCTCTTGGATGGTTTCCTCTTTCTCCCTCAAAGATTCGTTAAGCTCCTTCTTAAACCTCTCTGTTATCTCCAGCTCCTCCATCTGTTTCCTAGCCTCACTGTCCCTCTGAATCTTCTCTTTGGCCTCATACAGGTGTTCACTAAGTTTAGGGTCCAGCTGTTGAAGCATGTCAATCATTTCTGAACTTGCATTGTTTCCCTTTTTCCTCACCATGTCAATAACTCCCCGTGCTTTGTCTGACCTGAGTTTTTCCCCTCTGGCTGACTCCATTTCTCCCTCATTGATTACGTTCTTAGTGAAAAGTCTATCCATTAGAGAATTCAGGTTGGGCTCTGAGACTCTCTCAATGAACTCAGCCCTCACAGTCTTCAGACATGTCTCTGCTTCCTGGGTCTTTATCTTTGTCAGAGTCGTGGAAGAACCTTGAAGACAAGATTGGGGTTGGTTTTATTATGTGTGGCATAATTGTGTAATAATAACACTGATAATATATATATTAAGGTTTCAGCCTATAGTTGCCATCATCAGAGCTGTGATGAAGGTCACTAGGTCAAAGGTAACTAGCATGTTTATTAAAAAGTCCACAATAAATTGGTGACATTTCACCAATTGTTGTCCATTAATGCTGCTGCATTATTCTGTCTTTATTTAATGCAGGTATGTTTCTGTTTCTCCCATGATTTTGGTCTATTGTGTTTTGTACTAAATTGTGTACTAAAGTTTTTATTTACTTGTCCATAACATTATAATTAGCCGGTGGTGTATTCATTTCAAGTGTAATTGTGTATTGTGATCTATTGTGAAAGATTTTAATCTGAATATTATTATATTTTGTAAGGCATACTAGCCGACTACATTTTGGCCAATCATCAAGAGAAAAGTCATCTAGTGAAACAATGTTTGTAATGATCTAATTCTCACCAAGTTGTGTGTTTTCTGTGATGACACCATCCAATTCATTCTTCCTCATCTTCAGTAGTTGGTCTTTCTCCTCTATTTTCTTCTCTCTCTCTATCTTGTTTTTCAGTTCATTCTCTCTTTCTTCCAGTTGAACAGTGAGCTTCTCTACTTGGGTTCTCTGTTCCTGCAGGTCCTGGTTCAGTTTATCTTGTTTTTTGTTGCTCAGCTCTATGACATTACCCCATTCCTTCTTACTCACCCTCAGCTCTTCACCTTTCTGTTCCAGTTGTTGGTCTTTCTCTTCTATTTTCTTGTCGCTCTCTATCTTGATCTTCTCCAGTTCTCTCTGTTTTTCGTTCTGTTGATCTCTGAGCTTCTCTACTTGGGTTCTCTGTTCCTGCAGGTTCTGGCTCAGTTGATGTTGTTGTTGTTTGTTGCTCAGCTCCATCTCTTTCGTGGTGTTCTGCAGATCTTTCTCTTGCTCTCTCAGTTTTTTGATCATACCAAGGAACAGTTCTCTGTGATCCTGGGTCAGTCCCAGGAACAGCTGTCTGTGATCCTGGGTCAGTCCCAGGCACTGCTGTCTGTGATCCTGGGTCACTTCCATGAACAGCTGTCTGTGATCCTGGGTCATTGTCAGGAACTGCTGTCTGTGATCCTGGGTCATACCCAGTTGTGTTTCTATTAGAGAACATATATAAAATATAGATATGTAACTTTAGAACCCATAGATAACATCCTCAGTTAATCATATTGTGTCCGTATCTCTTTCACTTGTATTCGGCATGATATTGTATTTTTGAAACATGTCAATATACCATGAACACTGGCTCATGACGCTTTGCATATTAGGACTGCAAATACATATGTGCACGCACGCACGCACGCACGCTCACACACACACACACACACACACACACACACACACACACACACACACACACACACACACACACACACACTCTCTAAAGGCTCCCAAACTTTTTGGCTCGAGACCCAAACTAGTGAAAATAGCTGATCTACAAGCTCACAACGCTCCAGGATGCGAAGTGTTTTGAGATTGTAGATC
Organism: Gymnoscopelus microlampas; assembly: GCF_963454915.1. Classification (NCBI taxonomy): domain Eukaryota; kingdom Metazoa; phylum Chordata; class Actinopteri; order Myctophiformes; family Myctophidae; genus Gymnoscopelus; species Gymnoscopelus microlampas. The sequence continues at coordinate 16,413,697 of NC_139941.1, forward strand.
TGCTTTTATCACTACTTTAAAGTATTTTTAGTATTTTCATGGAACCACACACACGCACACGCACACGCACACGCACACACACACACTTACTTGCTTACTTATGGTAGTCCATCGTATCCGATGATGACTTCTACTTCTTCCTTTGGTGAGTTTTGAGGTGACTGTGAAGTCCAATGCGAGAGCCACATCGTCTATTGCAGTGGGGGCATATGATGTCAGTATTTGTTGTGGTCTTGGCTGCAGTGACCATCTTTCTCCCCTGGCGTTTCCTTTCCCTTGCCTCACTCCTCTCCTCTTCAAAACGCTGAAGTCCAACATGGCATAGTTGCCTCCACAAAGGACGTTCTGAAGCAGAGCTTTCCAGTTGGGTATGCTGTAGTCCACATCTCTTCAGTGCTGTTTTGAGCTGGTCCTTGTATCTCCGCTTTTGACCTCCTGCAGATTGCTGGCCATGATGTAACTGACCATATAGCAGTTGGCGTGGAAGCCTGTCCTCTGGCATCCTAATGGTGTGGCCAACCCATCGCAGTTGGTGCTGTAGAAAAGTGGCCTCCATACTTTTGGTGCCTGTTCTCTTCAGGACTTCCGTATGTGGTACACGGTCGCGCCAGGTTAGCCCAAGGATGCGCTGGAGACAATTGATGTGGAAGCTCTCCATTTGATGGATGTGGCGGCGATACAGCGTCCAAGCTTCACAGCCGTAGAGAAGTGTGGAGACACAGATGGCTTGACAGACCGCAACCTTGGTGTGAATGCTGAGGTCTTTATTCACAAACACCCTCTTACGCAGTCTACCAAAAGAGCTTGAGGCAGACTTTATCCGGTTTTGGACATCATTGTCCATACTGCAGTTGTCAGAGAGGATACTCCCAGATATTTAAAATGTGGGACTACTGCTAAGGGCTTCTCGTCGACGATGAAGACAGGTGATGGTGGTGGAGTTGGGGGAGGGAAATTCCACTGGCAGAGTACCTCAGTCTTTGCCGTGTTTACGGTGAGACCCAGTCTGTTATAAGCCTTCACAGCAGCTGTCAGTGTTGCTTGCAGAGCCTCTGGTGTATGTGCCACAAAGGCACAATCATCTGCATACTGCAACTCCACTACATTTACAGTTTTGATCTTACTAGCAGCCTGTAGCCTCCTGATGTTAAACAGGTTCCCGTCCAACCTGTAATCCACTAACACACCACTGCTTCTCTCAACCTCTTTGTGCAGTAGCCAGGTGACACTCATGAGAAAGATGTTGAAGAGTACAGGTGCAAGTACACAGCCCTGCCTAACACCTGTGCATACTCTGAAAGGCCTGGACTCCTGTCCTCCTGTTGTCACCTGAGCCATCATCCCCTCGTGAAAACTTTGTAGGATGATCACAAACTTCTGCGGGCACCCTACCCTGAGAAGGACCGCCCAGAGCAGGTCTCTATTGACCGTGTCAAAGGCCTTTGATAAGTCCACAAAAGCCATGTATAGGTCTTGATGTTGCTCTCTACACTTCTCTTGTAGCTGGCGAGTTGTGAAAATCATGTCCACAGTACTGCGATTTTTCCTGAAGCCACATTGAGACTCGGGCAGTAGGTGTTCTGTTATGCTCCGTATGAGTCTGGACAGCATCACTTTGGCAAGGACCTTGCCGACAACAGACAGGAGAGATATTCCCCTACTATTGCCGCAGGCAGACTTCTCACTCTTCCCTTTGTATATGTGGTAACGATGTTCGTGTCCCGCCATTGTTGGGGGACGGCTCCGTGCTTCCATACATCGGCAATGGAGTGGAAGATTTCTCTGGTGCAGAGATAGCCTCCCTGTTTAAGGATCTCTGCAGGGATGCCATCAGGGCCAGGGGTCTTGTTGTTTTTAAGTGACCTGACCGCAGCCTGGACTTCAGAGAAGGTTGGTTGAAGATCCAGCTCTTCAATGGTTGGATAGCTGGGGAGCTCCTCCAGGACTGCCAAATCAGGAGTGGCAGGTTGGTTCAAGAGAGTCTGGAAGTGTTCAGCCCATCTATCCACAACTTGCTTCTGGTCCTTTATAACATTGGTTCTCAAAGTGGGGTACGGGGACCCCCAGGGGTACTTGAGGCGGTTCCAGGGGGTCCCCAGCTAAATGATGGATAGGAACCAAAGGGACCCTTATGGTTCTGTAACTCTGAGAGTGTACAAATGGAACCAAATGGAACCACAAATGGAACCAAATGGACCCTAACGGGTCCATTTGGTTCCATTTGTACACTCTCAGAGTTAAATTAACATTGATTTTATAATATAAATTGGGGTCCCAGAGGTATAAATGCCATTAAATGGGGGTCCGTAGCCTAATACATACACACGTCAAACTGGGGGTCCTTGACATTAAAATGGTTGAGAATCACTGCTAGAAAGCCGTATAAACCTTCTCTTATTGGGGTCCCTGGCTTATATTTTCAAATGGGGGTCCGCGGGCTAATAAGTGTCAATTTGGGGGTCCTTGACATGAAAAAGTTTGAGAACCACTGCTTTATAAGGGTTGAGCCATCAGCGGACTTCACAGGTGAGAGAGAAGAGTTCTTGGGGCCAATGAATGTTTTTTTTTCACAGCATTGTAGAAGTTGTGCATGTCATTTTTCACTGCAAAAATCAATTTCTCTGGCCTTGCCAGTCCACCAGTCATTTTTCAGTCTTCTTAGAACAGACTGCACCTCCTTCCGGGATGTTCTCCAGTGCTGCTTTAGCCTGCTAGATGTAGGATTGTTCAGGACTGCGTTATGGGCCTTGTGCATGGAGTCCAGTATGGTTTTGATTTGTTCTGAATTTTCATCAAACCAATCCTGATGCCTTCTCCGGCGGTAGCCAATAGACTCGGCTGCCGCCTCATATAGCTTTGAGCTAAGACAGGCCCAGTTGTCATCAACACTGCCTTCAGGGCTCAGGACAGAGTCGATGTCCTGCAGCTTCCCAGCAATGGAAGATCGTAGGTTATCCCGGGCCTCGACTGTTTCAAGCCGGGCACAGTCCAACCGCTTCTTGCCGGTTCTTCGGAGGCGAACAGGGGGACGTACTGTCACTTGCAGCTTGGAGATAATCATGCGGTGGTCAGTCCAGTCAGCACCTCGCATTGCACGTGTGATGTGCACGTCCTTGATGTCTTTACGTCTCACGATGACATAATCCAGCAGATGCCATTGCTTGGATCGTGGGTGCATCCAGGAGGCCTTGTGTTTATTTTTTTGTTGGAAAATTGTGTTGGTAATTGTCAGGTCATGCTCTGCACAGAGACTGAGTAGTCTCATGCCATTAGCATTAACTTTCCCAATACCATGCTTCCCTATCACTCCGTTCCATATGAGGTGATTTTTCCCCACCCTGGCATTAAAATCACCTAGTAAGAGGATTTTATCACTGCTAGGGATACGCTGTAGGGCTTCATCTAGTTCCTGGTAGAAGCGGTCCTTTGCCTCATTCTCAGATGGAAGGGTTGGCGCATAGGCACTGAGAAGAGTTGCATAGTGGCTTTTTGCCAGGGGAATACGGACAGACATAAGTCTTTCACTTATGCCGGTGGGTGTTTCAGTGAGACTGGGTAACAGGCTGTTTTTTATGGCAAGACCGACACCATGTTGATGCGGTCCCCCTGTGGGGTATCCCTTCCAGAAAAAAGTATATCCCTTGCCTTCTTCCTTTAGGGATCGTTCCTCCAGAAGTCTGGTCTCACTCAAGGCAGCGATGTCAATGTCATAACGCCTGAGCTCAGCAGCAATCAGCGCAGTTCTTCTTTGCGGGGGGGGGTCTTGGTGAAGGAGAGGCTATGTACTGACCTCGGAAGACTTACGCACTCGGCTTCCTTTACCCGGCATCCCTACATGCAACGTCTCTCTAGCAAACTGCACTAGACACATCACTACACCCTGCGAGCCAGGCCCGCACATGGAACCCCCCCCCCCCCCCCCCCCCCCCCCCCCACACACACACACACACACACACACACACACACACACACACACACACACACACACACACACACACACACACACACACACACACACACACACACACACACACACAGCCTAACAATATTCCTAACTGTGACTGACTGATCATTGATGAATGCACAGTATAATAAAGGTTAAAGTTAACATACAGTTAGCTTCTATTTGTTATCACCTCTCATACTTACCAAGCTGATGAGTTGATTCCTTTCTTTCATTCTTCAGCTCTGCTGTAGCATCTCTGAGGTACTCTTCAGCTCTACCTTTAACCACATAAAGACAGTTAAGATGTGTTTTAACAACTCTTCATCAGATTAACATGTCATACTGACTGGACAATACATTTGATATTAAATCACATTCAGGTCTTGGATACATGTACATGATGAAGAACAGGCAGCTTTAAAATAATATGAACACATCAGATAACCATAAACCTATTATTTTAAATATTAATGTAAATAGAGCTGAATTACTGATTCCTGTGTATTATGATGATGTCACTCTCTGGGCAGCAGTGGCTCAGGGGTAGAGTGAACTGTCGCGTCGCATTGTGAGCTTGTCGATCGGCTATTTTCAGCGAAAGCTTTCCCCACAATAACAGAAAACAGAAAAGACACTAAATTTGAGCCCTGAGGTACTCCGGTTACCCATATGGGGTTTAAGTTAAGATATCATCAGGATATGGAGACATTAATGTTGTTTAATGCATGTGTATGTGTTTGGCTTGAGACCCAAATGAGAAATGATGTAGAGAAAATAGTGAGAATAGCAGATCTACAAGCTCACAACGCATAACAGTGCAGCACTTTGTGAGCTTGTAGATCTGCTATTTTCACTACTTCTTAAAAGCTTAAATTTGTATTAATGAAATTATTTTGAAAGATATTTTAATATTTATTTTTGGTTAGCGTTTTTGAGAAACAAAAAGGTATATTTACTCGCGGCTCAAATGGGTGCTGACACACTCCGCTCTATTCAGGGGCGAGTTTGCTTAAACCGCTAATTCCTGATTTAGGACTAGGCAAGAGGCGTTCCCCCGCAAAATTCGATATTCTCTGCCACCTCCCTCACCCGTCAAACACCTGAGCTACCCCTTACGTTATGCATAGGTGTGGTTTGGGCGTTACATTGATAAAACCAATCACTGTGCCAGAAGCCATTGCCTTTAAGAGAAGACTGCGCTAGCCGTCATCCCCGATCCAATATGTGCTCTAGCTATCTCCCTGTCTGCACTGTTGCCTGGTCTGATTATCATAAGCCACATTGGGCTTGTTTTCCTTCTTTTTTTTAATTCTATCCAAATATATTTTTGTATTAATTTGTAGCCTATTGTGTTCACAATAGAGATGCGATGGCCTCTCACGTCACCCGAATCAGCATGTAGGCTACAAATTAATTATCTGCCCGTTATAATTATATTATCCAACCGTTTTTCCCATATGTCAAAATATTATTATTTTCTGGTATTCCCTGTTAGTTTTAGTAGGCCTATTAGTTGTGCGATGCGATCACCAAATGCATTGATTTAGCCTATGGAATGTCGGTGCGTCTTTTTTTTTTTTTTTTTAAACCGGTGCTGGTCTACTGCGCTTCAGCGCAGGAGGAGAGAAATAGAGGGGGGGAGAGAGAGAGAGAGAGAGAGAGAGAGAGAGAGAGAGAGAGAGAGAGAGAGAGAGAGAGAGAGAGAGAGAGAGAGAGAGAGAGAGAGAGAGAGAGAGAGAGAGAGAGAGAGAGAGAGAGAGAGAGAGAGAGAGAGAGAGAGAGAGAGAGAGAGAGAGAGAACGTGGGGGATATAGCAACAACACGCCCACGGGCACGCCCCCACGCGCAAATAACGGAGTCGGCATAATGGGGGACGGGTAGCGCAGGTGCTAGAATAACATATTGGGGCAGCGCAGCTCCATTATCCGTATTTAACAGGTTTAGGGTAGGGTTTAGGCTGGCGGAGGTGCCACGGAATAGGGCCCACTGTCTCCCCGGGACCCAAACTAGTGAAAATAGCTGATCTACAAGCTCACAACGTTCCAGGATGTGAAGCGTGATATTGTAGATCTGCTATTTTTTATTGATGAAACTCTTTTGAAAAATATCTGAATTCTTTTTCAATTTATTAAAAATGTAGATTTTTTGATTCTTTTTAAAAAGTAGCAGATCGACAAGCTCACAATGCAACACGTTGCGTCACGTTGTGAGCTTGTCGATCGTCTATTTTCAATGAAAGCTTTCCCCACAATAATAATTAGTAGTTGAGCCCTCAGGGCTCAATAGTATTGAGCCCTGAGGGACTCTGGTTTGCACCGACATGTGAGCTTGTACATCTGCTATTGTTGGTGAAGAGATTTGGTATAGAGGGAAAAAATTAGGGGACCAAGTAAAGAACCCTGTGGGGCCCCACTCAATGAAGTACTGTATATAGGGTTTAAGTAGTTAAAGCACTATTTGAACACAACATAGTTTATTTAAAGACAGATCTTGGCTCTTGGATCTCAATAGAGTAATAAAGAACAGGGACGGAAATCTTCATCACTGTAGTTTTAATTCAAACATGTGATCTGTTTATTTTGTCTGATCTTGAGTCACATCTGATATTTACATTTTGACATAATTCCATCTATCCAAAAAGCTTTTGAATCATGTCTGAGTCTTACTAGACTAGAAGTGCAACTATCTAATGTTTAATCTGACTTTGTTGTTTTTTTTGCAACAAAATTACAACAAGGGACGCTGCAGTATACTTTGATCATATTTGGAATTTATCAATATCACTTCAGTTTAACCACTTAATAAGCACTGTATAAGTAATACAGGCCTGATGAGTTGCACTGTACTTGGTGTGTTCCTTTTCAATCTACACCAAATGTCTTTGCCAAAAATAGCAGATCTACAAGCTCACAACCTTGTAGATCTGCTATTTTTGGGCGAATATTCTCCCCAGAATAGCCAGGGTTCAAGTGGTTAAACGTCAAGTATAAAGTTATTTTCAATCTGTCCTGTAATGGAAAGTGTTCCTCGTGACATATTGTATCTTAGGGGGAACAATACATATTTACGTACCATAATATGAATATACGGTAACAATGTCATTCTGGTGCCGTGGATGGAACAGTTAATTGCAGGGGGGGGGGGGGATATGTTTCTATTCACTGACGAAAACATATCCCACTGATAGAAGACATTACATCCATTAATTTGTTCTGTTATTGTGAGAACTTGATGTAAATCAGAAAAACACATGAGAGGACATGAAGTAAAATAGATGTGATACTCACCACTAGCCCATCCTGTTCCCATTCATGTTCATTATTCATGAAAAGACAAAACACATTCATGATTAGAAAACTGATACTTCACATACAGAAATATGACTCATCATTTACACATTGTTAAAAGTGACATAAAATCACATCATTTAAATTAGTCTGCTGACTCAATTGAGCTCATTGATAGATTATCTACTGCTTCTATTCAGTCCATATCATTTATATCTTGTGGACACCATCTTGTCTTAAGTAAAAGTATCAATACTGCCATATGGAAATACTCTGTTACAAGTAAAAGTCCAGAATTCAAAATGTACTTGAGTAAAAGTATAAAAGTATTAGCATCAAAATGTACTTAAAGGAGACATCCGTTCATTTTTATATGTGGCAAATCACTCACCAACGTAGAAATGCCCATCGAGTTACTCCACAGATCCCCCTGTCGACCCCCACCGTTGGCATAATAGGAGAAACAAGCAACGAGCTAACGCTCGTTGCTTGTTTCTCTCCGAACCTGGCAACCTGGTGTTGCCAGGCAGAGAGATAAGCAGCCAGCGTTAGCTCGTTCTGTTATTAGCGGTTAGCTTGTCGGGACTTTCATCGCCTGTAAGGGTATCATGGGGCTCCACAATGAGTGCTAGGAGAAAAAAAACAGACTTTGCATTTGTTAAAATAGGCGAATTTGGGCTATGCTCGCGCCTCCTATTATGCCAACGGTGGGGGTCGACAGGGGGATCTGTGGAGTAACTCGATGGGCATTTCTACGTTGGTGAGTGATTTGCCACATATCAAAGATAACACTAAAAATGAACGGATGTCTCCTTTAAAGTACCAAAAGTAAAAGTACTCTTTGTGCAGAATGTCCCATGTCCCAAATCTTTGGAAAATAGCAGTTCTACAAGCTCACAATGCGTCGCATCGCGACACATTGTGAGCTTGTAGATCGGCTATTTTCAAATGGCTGAAATGTATATAGGGCTGAAGTGGTTAATGTATGTTTTGTGATAATAATCTAAATCTATAAAGTAACTAATATAGTAATTAAAGTTTTAAGATAATTGTAGAAGGACAATATTTGCCCCTGAGATGTAGTGGAGTAGAAGTAGTAGTATTGGAAATACTCAACTAAAGTAGAAATTGTACTTAAGTATAGTACTTGAGTACATGAACTTAGTTACTTTCCACCAGTGGAAATTAGTCCTCTCCTTCTCCACTACAATTATTTGTAATCTTACTAGTGACTTTGTAGATTTTTATTTTATTATCACAAAACACACTTCAGATAAAGCTCACAATGAGTCGCATCGCGATGCATTGTGAGCTTGTAGATCTGAAGTGTGTTTTGTGTAGATCTGCTATTTTCAAAAGATTTATATATATTTTATACATTTGAAAACTTGTGAAATGGGACACTCTGCATAAGGAGTACTTTCTACTTTTGGTACTTTGAGTACATTTTCATAATTCCGGAATTTTACTTGTAACAGAGTATTTCTACATTGTGATAGTGATATCATACTGGTATTGATACTTTTACTTAAGTACAAAATCTGAGTACTTTTTCCACTACTGCCAATCAAGAACAGCGATGTTACCATGTAAATGACTTCATGTGAGCTTCTTTCCTTCTGATATTTTGTACAAATGGAACCAAATGGACCCATAAGGGTCCATATGGTTCCATGTGTACACTCTCAGAGTTACAGATCGGTAAGGATCCATTTGGTTCCTAACTATCAAACATTTAGCTGGGGACCCACTGGAACCCCCTCATGGACCCCTGGGGGTCCCTGGGACCCACTTTGAGAACCACTGTTGTGGGCCATTCTGTGATTAATGTATTTGCTGTCATCTAGATCAGTGGTTCTCAAACGTTGTCATGTCAACATGAAAATATTTTGCACCAGGGACCCCCAGAAGAGAAAGTGTGTTAAAAAAAATCTAAATCTTCCAAACATTTAAAAAAAAATTTACAACATAACAGATGTACAAGCTTCTAACGGTGAGCTTGTAGATCTGCTATTTTTTCAATATGTGTAAATGGATAAAGTGGTTAAAATTATTGTGATTTTGTTTTAGTATTTATGATTTTTATTCAGCATAGGGTAATTTTGACAGATACAGGTGCGGTAAGACTCATGCCTCTTTTTCCTTTTCTTACACACAAGGACAAACAGTAATACAAAACAATGCACACCTAACCCAACATAACATTTAACATACAAGGTACAAGATTGGTGCAGTTCTAAACAGCACACAATTCTCCTCATACCCTCCCTCCCTCATGGGTCCCCAGTCACCGTTCAATTCACCACAAAAAAAAAAGAAATACATAAAAAGAAATCCTGAAGAAAAAAACATTACATTAAATCAGCAAGCTCCACATCGAGTTCTACGGGGGAAAAAAAAGAAAAAGAAAAAAGAAACAAGAATGTTCCCTTCCCCTTTCCCTCTCCCCTCCTCCCCCAACAGAAAACAGAATGGACAAAGATAAGAAGACAAAATGACGGCGTGCAGGACAGGTGGGGGGGTCTCCATATCTCTGGAGGGACTCTATGAAGGGCAGCCCTATGTGCCATCAGGGAGTCTTGTCGGATTAGTAAAATAGGTTATTATGGCGCCCCAGGCGGACGTAAATCCACCTGGTGACCCTCGTGAGTCAAATTTAATTTTCTCTAATTTCAGAAATAACATTACATCCTTCAGCCAAAGATCTGGTTTGGGGGCACAAGGAGATTTCCACTCTAGGAGGATTTTCCTTCGTGCCAACAATGTAAGAAAGGCAATAGCCTACTGAGTTGATTTATTACGAGTCAGTTCTTTGGGTAGCACCCCAAAGATAGCAGTTACAGGGCTGGGCTGTAAGCTAATGTTGAACATTTGTGATAAGTGTCTAAATATGGCCCCGCAAAGTACTCCAAACGTGTACAAATTGAAAATAAAGGTGCTTACTTCAGAGACCCAAATGTTAACTACTTCTACGGGGTAGTAGTTTAATGTAATAATCCATATATTTCAATAAAGAAGTGTTTTAATGCCGTCTGTGGCCGATTCTGTCGGTAGTTCCCAATGGGCGGTAGTGACGGGTAGTGAGGGGGCGCATCCGGTGAAACCCGTAATTACACTAAATGTAAACAGGAAGTAAACAAGGGTGAAAAATGGCGTTCGGCCACAGACAGAATCATAAATATGTCTACGAGGGTTGTATACTACAGCTAATATTGTGCCATAGACCCCCATACAAGATCTGTGTGGATTTGGAAAATATTCCACTCCCCCCCACAATTTCTTCTTTAAAAATAGCATATCTACAACGTGAGCTTGTAGATCGTCTATTTTCAAGTATCCAATGTATTTGTATATAGGCTTAAAGTGCTCATAGTCTCTTTTGTTGGGCTTGTTTTCACAAACCTGGTTGCTTATTTCTCTCGCAAAATGTGGCAACACTCTCACACACACAGCGCACGCACGCACGCACGCGCGCGCGCACGCACGCACGCACGCACACGCACACACACACACACACACACACACACACATATAGATCGCTCGCTCTCTGTGTCTTTCTCTCTCTCTCTATCTCTGTGTAATAATCTCAAATAAACCCCCCCTTTGAGCACGCTCGCTCACTCTCATTCTGTTTTATAATAATGTTTAACTTAAATACAGGACTGGACGGTAACTATGCGGGGATGTGTTTGTTGTGGTCATGGTCCACCGACCTTCCATAGCCACGGTGGCTGTAATCATTGTGCTCTCATTGGCTGTAGCGTGCATCTCCTCGCAGACCCTTTCATATTGTATGATATTGTCTGCTGTCCTGTCTGGGACAGAGCTGAATATCTAACAGGGTAGTTATCTGAAAACGGACGGAAAGCCGTCGCAGAGCGGATAATCGAGGCCAGATCGCATCACGGAGCCTTTCACACACAGCGAGCATTAGGTCGCAGATCAAAGGCCGATCTGCGTCAGATCGTGAGGTTTTGTCGGCGAGCGCCAAAAAAAGTTGCCGACAGCCATATCGGACCAAATGTCCTGCAATGTGTACCTGCCTTAATAACGTTAGTAATAATAACCTATTAACAAAAAATAATAATAAGATAGAAAACCTCTAGGGAAGAGCAACAAAAAAAAATAAAACGAACAAAGAAAAAGAGTGCATGGGGAAATCAAAATAGACCTCTTTCATGAGTCAAAATCACAAGTTCAAGTCACTAGCCTACTGAAAAGAAAAATATATAAATACAGATAGAGATCTATTGGTCTTAATATTAAATCTCCCGTTATAGTAAACAAATTAAACTAAAAATGATCGTTCCAGTGCACAAGAGTTAGGGCAAAGCATGGTAATTGTGAAGGAGTCAGAGAGAGTAATTGATGTCCATTTGTGCGCAGAAATGGAAAAAAAAAAAAAAAAGAAATATGATGGTAATAATACTAAGAGGGGGGGGAGAAGGAGTCTTTCCAGGGCGTCTGGATGTAATTCAGAGAGGCGCTAAGGTTATGTTATGTCCGGGTTAAAACAAATACATTAGGGCTATATTAAAGAAACAGCGGTGATATTGAGGGGGTTTCCCCGACAGATTTGTCAGTTAGCCTACGATGTGGGTAGCACGTTGATCTGCTGGTCGTAGAAGGATTGGGCCTCATCAGGGGAGTTGAAGATTACGATTTTATCTTGGAATGTTATCTGCAGACGCCCTGCGCTTAATACACGGGAACTCATTCCTTTTTCAAATAAGGATTGTTTGATTGGATTGTAAGCGGCGCGTTGTTTGGCCGTGGCCACCGTCGTGTGTGGGTAGAATCGTAACGGGACCTCTCGGAACCGGCACTCATGTTGGCGGGTCCATTTCGAGGCCCTCTCCTTCTCCTGGATGTAGTGGAAGCAGACAACCATGGCTCTGGGTCTCGTTGTGTGTCGGGGGACTAGTGAAGACGTTTGTGCCCAGAGCTTCCATTAACAGCTCGGACACAAACTTAACTGGGTCAAGTCCAGATTCACTTCCCTCTGGGATGCCAACTATTCTCAGAATCGGACGGTTGGCTTTATTCTCCAGAATTTCCATTCGGTCCAGCAGTTCCTTGTTCTGTGTTTGGAAGGACTTCACAGTGCACTCTGCGGTGGTGAGTTTCTCAAAGTTGTCCCCCACTATTGTCTCTGTTTTGGTTAGGTGGTTGTCAAAGGCCAGAATTTGCTCTCCCAGCGATGCCACAGAAGCTTTCAAAGATTGTGTGGATTGCTGTATCAACGTGGCCACATAATCTTTGAAGGTTTCACGCTGTTTGTTTAGTAGCAACTCCAAGTCAGATTTGGTGACTGGATCACTCTGATTGAGTTGCTCTGTCGCAGCTGCGGACGCCATGTGGGGTTGTAGTTTGCCGGCTGCTAGATGGCTTCTTGTTTCGATTTTCTGCTTTGAGTTACTCATTATATATATGAATCAGGCTGTCCAAAAAAATAAATACATTAGTAAGGCTACTCAAGAGACCCGCTATGAAGATTAATTCAGGAGCCTCAACCTCGCGTGTGCACTCCTCACGTCATCACCGGAAGTCCGAGCCGTCCGTGATTTTGTTTTAAACACATAACTGAACCCCAGTTTTTAGAACCACTGATCTAGACCAGTGTTTCCCAAACAGTGGGTCTGGACCCATCTTTGGGTCACGGACCAATGCTTATGGGTCACGAGTAAACCTCTCTTTTCTTTTTGTTTCCTATCATTCTTTACCTTATTATTTCAAAAGATTTAAAAATAATAAAATAATTAAGAAATTAAAGACATTTCAAACATTTTTTCAAAATAATATCATAATAAAAAGTAATCAAATACTTTCTAGAGTAAAAAATAACACGTTTGAAAATAGCTGATCTACAAGCTCACAACGCGCAGCATCGCGATGCATTGTGAGCTTGTAGATCGGCTATTTTCACTAGTTTGAGTCACAGAGAGAGTAGCCTCGGAAACCCATCCTTTTTTACAGAGAGAGTAAATTCTCTTTGTAGATGGACTATTTCTTTCTGTTACACTATCATTGTACAAAGTATAAAGTAGGACATTGATTTATGACAAAACACATAAATATTAAATATGGAGATACAAGGTTTCTGCTCAACAGCCACGTTATGAAACATAATGAAGACTCAGATTACTGTAAACCAGTGGTTTTCAACCGTTTTCATGCCAAGGACCCCTAAATTGATACATTTGGCCGCGGACCCCCATCTGAAAGTGTTTTGTGCCAGGGCCCCCCAGAAGCAAATATTTGAATACAAAATGTACTTTAAATATATATATATATATTCAAAGATTTACACACCTTTTGAAGATTTTTCAAAAATAGCAGATCTACAAGCTCATAGCGCGGCACTAGCCAAAGCTAAGCGGTTAAAATGATTGTGACGCTATGTTAACTAATTTCCCTGGGGACCCCCTGCCTGGTACACCCCCAAGGTCCAAGGACCACTGGTTGAGAACCACTGCTGTAAACAATTCTAGACATTGTATGAAAGCACAATGTTATTAATACATGAAGATATAAACATGATCACATCATTGTACATGTCAAGGTTAATAATAATGCACTGTGACAGTACAACACTTACCATAGTTTAATGCCACAGCAGCCTCCACCTCCTGTTCTCCATGTTCGACCTGACAGATGTAATATCCATAATCTCCATCCATAGTCACATCATTGTAGTGACAGTCTTTCAGTATCAGAGACACGTTGCCTTTCTTCAGCTCCTGGACGTCCAGGGACAGTCTGCCCTCATAGCCCATCCCCTCTATCCCCTGACCTTTCTTATACAGGTAAATGCACTCTGTCCACCTAAACCACCTTATTGTCATGGAAACCGCGTTGGTCCCAGGAGGGAGGTGACAGTGGAGGGTGACATTATCACCTTCCTTACCCCTAGCATAGCCTTCAGTGGTCAGTTTAAAGTCACCTGTTGGAGTAAATAAAGTAATTAGTGACATATGAAACTATTAGTGTTCATTTAAACAAATTTACTATTAACCTCTTAAGCCCTATATGTGGATGGCATGTTGTACTTTAACACACACACACACACACACACACACACACACACACACACACACACACACACACACACACACACACACACACACACACACACACACACACACACACACACACACACACACACACACACACACACACTGTATGTGACTATAATTATGAGGACATCGGCATGTTTAGTATAGTACTATTAGAAATAGGACTTTATGAATGCCATTTGTACATGTATTTATTTAAATTTTAACCCTAAGCCTTATGCGGAAAATAGCTGATCTACAAGCTCACAACGCGTCACAGTGTGACGCGTTGTGAGCTTGTAGATCCTAACTGTACCTGTCTCTAACTGTCTCTAACAGTGTAGGAAGTCACATTCACACTACCTAACTGTACCTGTCTCTAACTGTCTCTAACAGTGTAGGAAGTCACATTCACACTACCTAACTGTACCTGTCTCTAACTGTGTCTAATAGTGTAGGAAGTCACGTTCACTCTACCTAACTGTACCTGTCTCTAACTGTCTCTAACAGTGTAGGAAGTCACATTCACACTACCTAACTGTACCTGTATCTACTGTAACTGTCTCTAATAGTGTAGGAAGTCACATTCACTCTACCTAACTGTACCTGTATCTACAGTAACTGTCTCTAATAGTGTAGGAAGTCACATTCACATTCACTAACTGTACCTGCATTTTTAAGTATAACTGCACCGATCTGTGTGAAACTTTGCACGCACACTCCCTAGAGACCAAGGAAAAACATATGCACTGCATTTTTCACATCTGCTTTTTACAGCGCCACCAGGAGGCCGACTTATGTAAAATACATTTTTGGAGATTATTCCTTCAGATTCTGTCCAAAAAACACGCAAATTGGTACACAGTATCTCCATAGTCATGTGATTCTGATGGACCTGTCTGATATTTCATGTTCCATCCTATTTGGCTTACAGTGGCTTCCAAAGTTTGCAGGATTGATCAGTTTTGAACAAAATGCCTCAAAACATGAACGCAATTTCCATGAAATTTTGCATGCAGATTACCGCTAGGCCGAGGAAGAAATGCCACCCTTTTCACATTGGCCTATTATAGCGCCACCAGGAGGCCACAATAACCTACTTGACCTGGCGGAGACCTGTGCTCCGAGGAGCACTTTTTCTAGTTTTCTCTCATTCTGGGCTCATTATACTGTAAGGCCACAGTGTTATTGTAGTTGGACACTGTAAACTTCAACCTCAGATTGGCCACTTTTGATAGGCCAAGGTAAAACAAATCTACATAAATGGGGGCAAGAGCAAACAGTTTTCCAATCAGATTTAAAGCCTTGAATAATATATTATTAGCCAGTACAGCTGCTTGCACCTTCCCTCCTTTACGAGGTCCAGTCTTTGAGCACTGTCACTTGCCTGGTCATGACAACAGGGTGAACAGAGTCTCATACACTAACATAGCCAGCCATGATGGGACACAAAATAGATACCCCGCATTATGCTTGCAGCCATAGCCACATATACTAGTGTGTTCAGAACTACAACCTAAGCATGGTCAGGCAAACATCACCCAATATGAGACACTTTTCTAATCTTTTTTTAAATAAACTTTAGAAATTGTTGTCACTGTCTCAGTCAACTTTATCTTGATGCAAAGGAAACAGGTTCCCCTCTTGACCTCGCTTTTCACCCACTCTACGTATGAGGAACGCTGGTCATCTCAAAAACCAACTGCTTGTCTGAATTATACCTTTCAGCAGCTTTGAATGCAACAGTGATTAATTTAATTTAATTTAGTTTAGAATTGAAGGTTTAGGAAAATTCAATGTATTGCATAAATCATATGCATACACATTCTTCTTTCACACAGACATTCTAAACATATCTGTTGTTCGTTTCTTCTCTCCTCCCCACAGACACTTACATTCACACATACCGTTGTACAGAGTGCTGACTCACTTCCATATAGATTACACTACGGTTGGTTTTAACAAGTTTTCACATACTCATGCACACATGCACCCGCATAAACTCACATGAACTGTCATACACACAAACTCAGTATCAATGTGTTATTATTAGGATGTCAGTACCTAACATTTTACTGTATCATCCTCATCATTCAGTACATTGACACAGCAACATCCTGAAGGTTAGAGTGATTTTACCAGGGCCAGAAGGTCAATTAAAAAATGTTCTTTGTTTGTTTGCTCATGCTCTCTCTCTGTGTCAGGTAACACTGGAGCCAGGGTTAAAATAGAATCTACAATATGAACCTTAGTCCCCTCCAGCTCATCAGTCTCCCTCTCTTATTACCCGGACAACAGAGATAGCACAGATAACTGTATTTTACCGTTTTTTGCACAGTTTGGCAAACAACACCTCAGGCCAATTCAGACAACATGCGCAGCGCAGCGACGCAGTATCGATGCTTGTAAGGAGAGGCCCATAGCACCAACTGGAAGCGTCGCGCTGCTGTGCACTGAGGAGAGATCACCCATTGGAAACCCCACACAGAACTTTTTCACCACACAGGGACGCCTGCAAATAGAACAGTGGCGTTTCAGAACACCAGGCAGGACGTCAACGTGTGCCGGCGTGCCACTAGCGCTGCCGGTGTGCAGTCAGATTGTTATAGGCTTTAAACTACCGCCCTCACACGCGCTGCCATCATTATCAGCTGGGTCGCCTCAGGCAATGGGCTCAAATCCTAGCGATGAGTTGTCTCTAACTGTCTCTAACAGTGTAGGAAGTCACATTCACTCTACCTACCTGTACCTGTCTCTAACTGTCTCTAACAGTGTAGGAAGTCACATTCACTCTACCTACCTGTACCTGTCTCTAACTGTCTCTAACAGTATAGGAATTCACATTCACTCTACCTACCTGTACCTGTCTCTAACTGTCTCTAACAGTGTAGGAAGTCACATTCACTCTACCTACCTGTACCTGTCTCTAACTGTCTCTAACAGTGTAGGAAGTCACATTCACTCTACCTACCTGTACCTGTCTCTAACTGTCTCTAACAGTGTAGGAAGTCACATTCACTCTACCTACCTGTACCTGTCTCTAACTGTCTCTAACAGTGTAGGAAGTCACATTCACTCTACCTAACTACCTGTCTCTAACTGTCTCTAACAGTGTAGGCAGTCACATTCACTCTACCTACCTGTACCTGTCTCTAACTGTCTCTAGCAGTGTAGGCAGTCACATTCACTCTACCTAACTGTACCTGTCTCTAACTGTCTCTAACAGTGTAGGAAGTCACATTCACACTACCTAACTGTACCTGTCTCTAACTGTCTCTAACAGTGTAGGAAGTCACATTCACACTACCTAACTGTACCTGTCTCTAACTGTCTCTAACAGTGTAGGAAGTCACATTCACTCTACCTAACTGTACCTGTCTCTAACTGTCTCTAACAGTGTAGGAAGTCACATTCACTCTACCTAACTGTACCTGTCTCTAACTGTCTCTAACAGTGTAGGAAGTCACATTCACACTACCTAACTGTACCTGTCTCTAACTGTCTCTAGCAGTGTAGGCAGTCACATTCACTCTACCTAACTGTACCTGTCTCTAACTGTCTCTAGCAGTGTAGGCAGTCACATTCACTCTACCTAACTGTACCTGTCTCTAACTGTCTCTAGCAGTGTAGGCAGTCACATTCACTCTACCTAACTGTACCTGTCTCTAACTGTCTCTAGCAGTGTAGGCAGTCACATTCACTCTACCTACCTGTACCTGTCTCTAACAGTGTAGGCAGTCACATTCACTCTGCCTACCTGTACCTGTCTCTAACTGTCTCTAACAGTGTAGGAAGTCACATTCACACTACCTAACTGTACCTGTCTCTAACTGTCTCTAACAGTGTAGGAAGTCACATTCACTACCTAACTGTACCTGTCTCTAACTGTTTCTAACAGTGTAGGAAGTCACATTCACACTACCTAACTGTATAAAAACAGATTATTTTTTTTTTGCACTTTTGAAATCACAAAGAAAAACAAAGTAATCTAAACATATCCAAAATGGTGAACTATTGCCTTCAGGTGTTCCAAACAATACAATTATTTACACAAGTAAGACGCGCGAACGCTGGAAGCGAACGCAGCTCGAAAATATTGTGTATTTACGGACTTTGTGTGTGTGTGTGTGTGTGTGTGTGTGTGTGTGTGTGTGTGTGTGTGTGTGTGTGTGTGTGTGTGTGTGTGTGTGTGTGTGTGTGTGTGTGTGTGTGTGTGTGTGTGTGTGTGTGTGTGTGTGTGTGTGTGTGTGTGTGTGTGTGTGTGTGTGTGTGTGTGTGCGCGCGCGCGCTTGTATTTTGACTGTAGCTGCACTCTGGCGCACTCTGTCGGCCGCACCCAGGCAGTGCACTGCACACAGACAGACAGACACACACAAGCCGAGCAGACTTTCATAGTAAGCTCCACTTGGGCGGAGGCGCCTCCTTCCGCGTTCGCAAACAGTCCACCAGATACTCTGAAAGGCATACTCAGGAATGTGAAGTTTTGTTTAGCAGTACAGCTGTATTTAAGTTGATATACGCATTACTAAATGCTAAATAAAAACAAAGTACAATGAATAATACCTTTTAATATCCCTTATTTATCACATATGTGACTATTGTGGGCTTTTTGAGTATTGGGGTACTACTGGCGAGAGTGCCGATAAACAATGTGGCCCCCCAGAGTGAGTGTGGAAATTTAGTGGCCCTCACCATCTACAAAGTTGCATCACCCAACTAACCCTAACCCCTGGTGTAGGAATTCACATTCACTCTACATAACTTTCCCATTGTGCACCATTTTGTTTAATCTTAATCTCAAATATTTTGTCAGATTCAAAGCTGATGACATCATCACATCAGGCAGAAATGGAATGTTATTCAAACATATCTTAAACCGTTGAGGCTTGTTTTTGAGTGGTGCCGAAGGCAACCACTCTTATATCTGGCTTTGTCTGTGTGTCCGTATGTATGTCTGTATGTCCGTGTGTCCACCAAGCTAATATTGGTCAAGCATCACGTGACACGTGACAACATGTTGAAAGGGTGTGCTTTGATTGGCTAGCGAGACGCATGACGAAATAGAGACCTATAAATAGGTGTGTCACTTTGAAACATTGTTTACATGTTTCAAAGTGACATCAGTGCCATCAGCCAAGCTAACATTGGACATGTTAGCTTGGCTGATTGAACATGTTAGTTAGCCAAGCTAAGCAAGGCACCACTCACTTCACACAGGGTGTGATTTTTTTCTTTACATTTCAACAAAGTCTGTCTTGTCTGTGTGAATTATTATTAGGCTACATCATGTGTTATGTATTATTATAATACCCTCCACTCCATAACACGGTTCATCTATCAGGAAGTAAGAAACAGTGTTGTGACTCATGATTTTGTGACTTACCTTGAAGTCCGGACTCTGCCATGTCTGTCCCTATATAAAGACAAATATTTCACAACATTATTTTAGCTATAAATAAAATAAAATCATTATTTGTAGTCTTTTCAAAGTTACTTCAAATCCAAACAGACCTAGAAGACAAAAAAAGGGGAAGTGACAGTATTCACGTCAGAACCTCAGACACTGAGGGTTGGCTTATTACCCAGGATGTAATAACATGCACTATGCCATATAGGAAAAATATTTACACAAAACCATCCAGGCTAATGGTGAACCATGACCATAAAAGATCTGATTCTGTGTCAAAAAATATTTGAAAACTGCAAAACAATATTTTATTAAATATTTATTAAGTATATAATGTTTTTTTTTCTTTCTTTTTTTTGGACACAGAATCAAATGTGTTCTGGTCATGATTCACCAGGAGCCTGGATGGTTTGGGTTTCCAGGCTTTTGGAAATCTCGACGGGAAAAATGAATGGGTTTTCTATCTGTGTCAACACAAAATGACCGCCACTGTTATGCCCTACTGAACAAGGTCTGAACACCACCTGCCAGCCACACTGGAATACTTTCCTTTATGTCTGACTTCTCTCTTCATGCTTACATTCCTGCATCCCTGCTATGTTACTACTTAAATACTATTTTGTATCTATGAATAGACGGGTTTCTGCGACGTCATCACAGAGCAGAATGCGCAATCTGCGCATGCCAGTGGCAGAACGAACCCGGAAGCGCCATTCACTCTGTTGTTGTGTTCGGGAGTTAGATAGGCATAATGCTGCTATTATATACAAATAAAGGACTAAAAGATCCAACTTCCGACAAATCATTTTTACTACTTTCATTAAACCCGGTGAAGACCATTTATTTTATGAATGGACATTTGACCAGAGCTGCTGAGGGTAATAGCGCCCTCTATAGGCTCACCCCTCTCTTGCGCACGCAGAATCCTCTCATGTTTACTAACAGGAAACCCGTCTATATATATTTTGCATTACTTTATCCTCCTCTCTGAGAGTGTACACATGGAACCTACCCTACCTTCTCCTTCTTTTCCTCTATCTCTATCCTCCTACCTTCTCCTTGCTCTTCCTCTATCTCTATCCTCCTACCTTCTCCTTGCTCCTCCTCTATCTCTATCCTCCTACCTTCTCCTTGCTCCTCCTCTGTCTCTATCCTCCTACCTTCTCCTTGCTCTTCCTCTGTCTCTATCCTCCTACCTTCTCCTTGCTCTTCCTCTGTCTCTATCCTCCTACCTTCTCCTTGCTCTTCCTCTGTCTCTATCCTCCTACCTTCTCCTTGCTCTTCCTCTGTCTCTATCCTCCTACCTTCTCCTTGCTCTTCCTCTGTCTCTATCCTCCTACCTTCTCCTTGCTCTTCCTCTGTCTCTATCCTCCTACCTTCTCCTTGCTCCTCCTCTGTCTCTATCCTCCTACCTTCTCCTTGCTCTTCCTCTGTCTCTATCCTCAACCTTCTCCTTGCTCCTCCTCTGTCTCTATCCTCAACCTTCTCTTTGCTCTTCCTCTGTCTCTATCCTCCTACCTTCTCCTTGCTCCTCCTCTGTCTCTATCCTCCTACCTTCTCCTTGCTCCTCCTCTGTCTCTATCCTCCTACCTTCTCCTTGCTCCTCCTCTGTCTCTATCCTCCTACCTTCTCCTTGCTCTTCCTCTGTCTCTATCCTCCTACCTTCTCCTTGCTCTTCCTCTGTCTCTATCCTCCTACCTTCTCCTTGCTCCTCCTCTGTCTCTATCCTCCTACCTTCTCCTTGCTCTTCCTCTGTCTCTATCCTCAACCTTCTCCTTGCTCCTCCTCTGTCTCTATCCTCAACCTTCTCTTTGCTCTTCCTCTGTCTCTATCCTCCTACCTTCTCCTTGCTCCTCCTCTGTCTCTATCCTCCTACCTTCTCCTTGCTCCTCCTCTGTCTCTATCCTCCTACCTTCTCCTTGCTCCTCCTCTGTCTCTATCCTCCTACCTTCTCCTTGCTCTTCCTCTGTCTCTATCCTCCTACCTTCTTTGCTCTTCCTCTGTCTCTATCCTCCTACCTTCTCCTTGCTCTTCCTCTGTCTCTATCCTCCTACCTTCTCCTTGCTCCTCCTCTGTCTCTATCCTCCTACCTTCTCCTTGCTCCTCCTCTGTCTCTATCCTCCTACCTTCTCTTTGCTCTTCCTCTGTCTCTATCCTCCTACCTTCTCTTTGCTCTTCCTCTGTCTTTATCCTCCTACCTTCTCTTTGCTCTTCCTCTGTCTCTATCCTCCTACCTTCTCCTTGCTCTTCCTCTGTCTCTATCCTCCTACCTTCTCCTTGCTCTTCCTCTGTCTCTATCCTCCTACCTTCTCCTTGCTCTTCCTCTGTCTCTATCCTCCTACCTTCTCTTTGCTCTTCCTCTGTCTCTATCCTCCTACCTTCTCTTTGCTCTTCCTCTGTCTCTATCCTCCTACCTTCTCCTTGCTCTTCCTCTGTCTCTATCCTCCTACCTTCTCTTTGCTCTTCCTCTGTCTCTATCCTCCTACCTTCTCTTTGCTCTTCCTCTGTCTCTATCCTCCTACCTTCTCTTTGCTCTTCCTCTGTCTCTATCCTCCTACCTTCTCTTTGCTCTTCCTCTGTCTCTATCCTCCTACCTTCTCTTTGCTCTTCCTCTGTCTCTATCCTCCTACCTTCTCTTTGCTCTTCCTCTGTCTCTATCCTCCTACCTTCTCTTTGCTCTTCCTCTGTCTCTATCCTCCTACCTTCTCACTCGCACACAAAAGGATATATTTCATCCACTTCTTTTTTGATTGATTGATTTAATACTTTATTAGTCAGTAATAACAGCACGAGGTACAGTCATACATTAAGGCTAAAAGCATAACACAAAAAAAGTACTGGGGACTTGTTTCCATTGTGATCCTATTGGCTTAGAATAGTTTGACATGTTTACATAAAACTGTCTTCTAACAGTTAGAGGTCACTTGTTCCACCTCTTGAACAGAAGACAGGACTATATTAAAAGTAGCTTGAAACATGACTGTCATGACGAAACGTCAACATAGTGTTTGCACTTTCTCCATTTTTGGTCCGTACATCTACATGAAAGTTCAGATTTCAAATTTACAGTGTTTACCCCATCGGCAAGGATGTTACAATTATGTCTGGGCCCTCAGAAGTACCCGTATGTTCTGTATTGTTCAAGAAAAAATATTTTAATCCGATCGATGGCCATTTTCTCATACAGTTATAATGTAATCAGAGTGCAATACACCTCCCAACCCATAGGGTTGCGTAGTTGAAAACATATGGAGAAAATTCAGCGATCGGATTAAAATGCTTTTTATTGAACAATACGGAAGATATGAGTACTTCTGAAGGCCCGTACATAATTGTAACATCCGTGGCCGTGAGGTTAGCACTTTATATTTGAAAGCTGAACGTTTATGTAGATGTACGGGCTGTAAATGGAGAAAGTGCAAAAAACAGGTTGAAGTTTATTCTTACAGAGTATTTGTAGTGATGAAATAACAATGAAGTTTGTAAAGTTGTCTTTCTAACAGTAAATATTCATGAACCTCTATTTGCATCATTGCTGAAGCAGGTTTATACATGAATATTGTTTAGACGGAAGAACTGTCAACAATGACACAGAAGAGATTCCAGGTGGTCCCCAGACAAATGATAGTTAAGAACCAAATGGACCCTTATGGGTCTGTAACTCTGAGAGTGTACACATGGAACCGGTAGCCGCCTTCCATTCCGACATCCCACTACTCCGACTACGTGGCTTCCGTGTGCGGTTAGGGTTAGGGTTAGGTATAGGGTTAGTAACCGTCGGAAAGGCAACATGTCGGAAAGCCGACATGTAACCCATGGAACCAAATGGACCCTTACAGGTCTGTAACTCTGAGAGTGTACACATGGAACCAAATGGACCCTTATACAGGTCTGTAACTCTGAGAGTGTACACATGGAACCAAATGGACCCTTATACAGGTCTGTACCTCTGAGAGTGTACACATGGAACCAAATGGACCCTTATACAGGTCTGTAACCCCAGACCCAGCAACAGCTCAGAACACACACCATTGTTTATTCAGGCTGAAAAGCCTCTTTCTTTCAGTTATTTAGTTTACTTTAGTTGGCCTGGAGATGGCCGGTAACTCCCTCTTTTCATTTACTTTTTAGTTCAGTAGTACTTGGTTGTGTAAGGTAGGGAGGGGGGAGCAGCTTCGGCGTCCTTATAGGGCGTGGCCTGGTCCCCCCCTACATTCTGTTTAGTTTGACCAGCATCTCCAGATCTCCTTCTGAGTTCATCCATTATTTGGTAAAGTATTTGCATTAAGTTGTCCTTATGTTTGTTCCTTTGCAAATCTTTTGGTTGTGTCCATTTTATGTTGGTCTCCAATTCGAGCCATTGTTTTTTGTATTATTGTGTGGAGACCGTAACAATCGCCTATTGGCCAACTTCACTTGTATGGCTGGTAGATACAATAAATAAATAAATACATACATAATTGAGTAAATAAATAAATAATACCACAAAATGAGAGGTGAAATAAAATGCTGATGAAGGCCTGAGTAGCCGAAATGCGTCCGTTTGTCATAACTGCTGCTGCGGAAAATAAAAATTTCATTCTCTACTATATGCTATCATGCAGAAAAGCCCAAATAATATATTGAAAAAAAAGTCTTACATGGACTTTAAAGCCCTGAAATTAAATAAATATATAAATACCTTGATCTCCAGGACCTGTCAGCCTATTGTCCTCTCAATAATCAACCATAAAAAAGACCCTCCCCCAAAAAAGAAATGATAATAATTATGCGCAAATTCATATTTAGCATTACGTTGATTACAATACAATGCCTTACATTTCTAAATATATTTAAATGTAATGTTACTCACTTTGTCCAATATCTGTGTTTGTCCTACATTAGGCTTCACTGCTGTAGAAGGGATTGATCTGCTGTCTGACTTTAACACCGTCCAACCAAACCAAAGCATGTACTTTTAGAGTCGTGTGAGCGTGCATTCACGTGCATGTAGACGTGCACGTGGACATGCACACCAACACACAACGGTGCAGAATAACCAATAGACTCTTTTGTATTACTATAGACGTGGTGCTGACGTGACAGAGTTGTGGTTTCAGATGTATGAACTGTGCTGTAGATGAGCTGGACAATAAAGTCATTATCACACATATTATATATTTTATATATTTTTTGCACATTTAGTTGTGTTCATGATAGTGGTGACACTGTATTGTATACATAATAATGATAACTAATGTGTGATTGATTGATGAAACAATAAAATGAACATCATGGTAGTGTGTGGTCAATGAGACCTTGTCTGCTTCTAAACTCAGGAAATGGTTTCGCTTCCTCTTCCTGTCTGCTTTATTTCCTGCAGCATAAACAGCAGTGCTCTCTGCATTGTTAAATATTAAATATATACTTAGTATTTTGTAAAATGACCTGGCCATTGTATTGTACTACTATGCATATATCAAATAATAGTGGGCTAATTAAATAAATAAAGAAATGGCAGATGCTTTGCTTGTTTGTTTATTCTTCTAATTTCAGGCATGTGTGTATAGCAGCATCAATGCCTCAGCCAGTGAGCTGGCTTTCCAAGGCAAATGTATACTAATCACATTGGTACCAGAAAATATATGAAAATAACACGTTACTAGTTCAATATGAATATAGTGAGTTATGAACACATGACCATGTCTGTCTGTGTCAGCACAGTAGCAACAAGGAAGAACAAGACATAAACCCACAAACACCCACACACCCTATCGCACCAAACATATTGTTTCCCCGTTGCATCTTATAAGCCTGATTTATAGATGCTTGTGGTGTCGCGCGCCGAAAATGGTCCACAAGCTCACAGCATATCACGCTGCGACGTGTCGTGAGCTTGTAGATCTTAAATCTGGGGGATGCTCTCATTTGAAAATGGGGTTCTTTGTTTTTGTTCCTCTCCATTTTTGTTGCAATAAATGGTTAAATCTACTTATGATGCGAGTGTTCCTGACTGAAATGTGGAGTAGTGATTTATTGTCTCCGCCAGGCCGAAGGCATGGCGAGAGAGTATGTTTTACCCTCCGTCCGTCCGTCCGTCCGTCCGTCCGTCCGTGCGTCCGTCCGTCCGTGTGTCCTTCTGTCTGTGAGCAGCTAATCTCCGGCACCGTTGGCCCGGTCGCTCTGAAACTGTGCACACACACTCCCTGGATGCCAATTCAGAACCTCTGCCCCAATTTTTTCACATGGGCCTGTTATAGCGCCACCAGGAGGCCGATTTGTGCAAAACCTATTCTTTTACATTACTCCTACAGATTTTATCCAAACGTCATGCAAATCGGTACACAGTATCTCTATAGTCATGTGATCAACACGGATCTGTCCGATTTCCCATATTCCATCCTCATTGCCTATGGTTGGCTTCCAAAGTTTGCAGGATTGGTCCGTTTTGAACAAAAAGCCTCAAACTATGCACGCAGCTTGCGATTTCCGTGAAATTTCACACGCACATTCCCACTAGGCCGAGGAAGAAATGGCACCCTTTTCACATTGGCCTGTTATAGCGCCACCAGCAGGTCTAATTTAGCAAAACACATTTTTGGAACAAAATGCCTCAAATCATGAATGCAGTGTCTGATTGCCGTGAAAGACTTAAGAATAAATGGCACCCTTTTCACATTGGCCTATTATAGCGCCACCAGGAGGCCAGAATAACGTACCTGACCTGGCGGAGACCTGTGCTCCGAGGAGCACTTTTTCTAGTTTATTTATATTTATTTTATTTTCTTCTTTAGTCTTGCGGGGGAAATATAATTTTCAACTTCACCCAGCTATTTGGGGGGGGAGGGGGGCAGTTAGGGGTTAAGTGTCTCAGGGACACTTCAACACATAGGCCGGGGCCGGGAGGTGAACCGTTGACCTTCTGATTACCAGGCGGCCTCAGTCTCTACCCACTGAGATGCAGCCGCCCCTCATTAAAATAAGTGGTAATTAGCTCTATATTTGGATTGCAATCAATGCGAGAGTGTTTGTTCAGTAATAGGGATCTCCCCGTCTCTCCATCTCTTTAGTAAACAGAAAATACACTTTCAGGTTGGAATACAATTCTATCCTCTCGGGAGGGAAAACTCAACCGGGCAAGATAAGTGCAATTTTAAAGGATGAAACAAAACAAAACAAAAAAACAAGCAGATCAAATTGGAACTGGAACACTATCAAATTGAAACTGATAAATTATCTTTGTAGGGTTCTCTCTCCAGACTGTATAAAACTGGTATCTGGAAAATAAGATTTCTGTTTACTAAAGACATGGAGAGATAGGGAGACCCATGTTACAGAAGAAACACCCAATGGCCATGATTACTATTATTATTATTATATTAATATATATTAATATTATATCAATATTATATATGTTTATTCATTATTGTACAAATATCACTTACACCACTTTTAATTATAATTGGGGTAGAGCTTGGTGGTAAACACACACCTGTGATCCCGGGGACTATACCTGAGTAAGCTGGGCCAAGCAACACTGAGAAGCGCCATCCACAATCTACCATTTAGTAAAGCAGTAATAGAGTACAGAAGTCCTGACGTCACTCGTTCATCCCCTGGTTCGTAAAGTAATTTCTCTATGGAAAATAACACTGGGTCATCTTAGAATCGTCTCATATAAGAATTGTGGGTGTTCTGAAGAAGAACTTGGAGAAGTTCTTGTCCATCCCAGAGGCCCAAAATATACTTGAGCTCCATATATCAAAGAGCCACAAATCACTGGTGAACACACACGCGCACACACACACACAATATTGCATGCAACTTTGAAAAATTATCTAAATATTCAACTAGTAATTAATAAATTATCCCCCCCCCCCCCCCGAGACACACACACACACACACACCACGCACACGCACACACACGCGCACGCACACGCACACGCACACACACTGCACAAACAGTTTCCATTAGGAACCAGTGTGAAAATAGTAGTTTCCAGTACTTATTGTGAGCCTTGCTTGCATGCATCCATGGGGAGTTTAATGCTGCCAGCACACTGCTAGTTATCCTGCGGGACATGTTTCAATCTTTCTCTCTGCCAGGCGGAGATTATGTTTTGTGGAAAAAGTAATGTTTTACTTAAGTAAAAGTATCAATACTGCAATGTAGAAGTACTCTGTTACAAGTAATAGTCTGGAATTAAACATGTACTTGAGTGAAAGTACAAAAGTATTGGTATCAAAATGTACTTAAAGTTCCAAA
Organism: Gymnoscopelus microlampas; assembly: GCF_963454915.1. Lineage (NCBI taxonomy): Eukaryota > Metazoa > Chordata > Actinopteri > Myctophiformes > Myctophidae > Gymnoscopelus > Gymnoscopelus microlampas. Next base: position 16,441,637 of record NC_139941.1, read on the forward strand.
AGTAAAAGTACTAAAATGAATGTTTGAAAATAGCAGATCTAAAGTGGTTAATGTATGTTTTGTAATGTAATAATGTGTGTGTGTGTGTGTGTGTGTGTGTGTGTGTGTGTGTGTGTGTGTGTGTGTGTGTGTGTGTGTGTGTGTGTGTGTGTGTGTGTGTGTGTGTGTGTGTGTGGGTGTGTGTGTGTGTGTGTGTGTGTGTGTGTGTGTGTGTGTGTGTGTTGTATGTGTGTGTGTCCAGATCTAATCTCGCAAACCGCTGGACCCACCGCTAGGCCAACAAAGTTACTCCCCGCATTTTTTCATATCGATTTATTTTGCCCCCAATTTTCCTCTCCTTTCCAACCACTGACCTAACTGACTGACAAACATTTATCACAGTGTATAAAGGCAGTGTATCCCGACCCACAGGTAGAGAACCACTGAGTTAGGATGTAGGAGATAGGACAGATCAGAATAAGGACCGGAGACGCACAAGACTCTGTACATAGGCTACCCATTATGTTCTATGGGTTCTACTTTTTTTTTTTTTACTTTATTGTTGCTGTCACAGGCAGTCAGATAGAGATAAAACCTTGTACAAATATGCAGTCATATACATCATCAATATGTTTATGTTACAATCCTATTGTCTAGGGAATTGCGACATAAGGGTTGGAAAGTGAAGTCCGTTTTTTATTGAGACTTTAGGTTTGCAAGATTTTTTTTTTTTTTACAATGAATGATTCTTTTTATAACATGGGTTTAAATTTTAGATTTTAAACATCAATGGAAAATAGCACCTGGCGCAAAACAAAACAAATAAACCAAACTAAACCTATCCTTGAGCTTTAAACCTCTAACTATCCCAACCAACACAAAATAAAAATAACAACAGAAATCTAATCTAACCTGACTACTCTAGTTTAGGCTTAACCATGCAGAAGTCACAAGTGTTTACAAAAAGCTGGTGCCGGACCGGTAACTCTATCACCACAGCAGTGTTTGATCAAAGTCAAAGCGTATCAAGCTGCTTGATTTGATTTATTTTGCACAAGGTAAAAACAATACAAAAAATAGTACACAGAATATAAAAATAAAAGTGCCAGGAGGAGTCAAGAAGCCCAAAGGGCTTATACAATGCCTCTACCTATGTATAACAAAATACAAATATTAATAGAACATGATTTGTAAACAACAAAATATAAATATATAGAATTTACAAATAACATGATTGCAGTATAAAAATAACTTAGCAGTAGCAAACCAAACAATCAATCAATCAATCAATCAGCCAAGGGCCGCTCTGAATACTCTTAACGTTATATTAGCATTAAGAGTATTCAGAGCGGCCCTAGGCTGATTGATTGACTAACGTTATATTAGCATTAGCGCCACGGGTTCAAACAATTGAAAGAGTGAGCAGCACATAAACGACCGAATGTTACCAAAAGTTTCTTTTCAAACAATCGACCACAGGGACCCATCTACGTGGGCAGCGTCTAACACACTGCCAACCTACACAGCCCGGTGACAGCTCTTAAATAGGAGGCCTTCTTCTGTGATTGGTCTAGCCAGGTCTGAAGGTGAGAAACCAATCGGTGACGGACAAGTCTTCTGCAAAGGCGGAAAATCAAATAGAACCCTTACATAAAGGGGATATGTGTTCTGTGCTGACACCTTCCTATTTCATCTCAAGAACATGGCCTGGCCTTGTAATGGAAAGTAATGGAAATATATTAGTTGATGGAAACACTCACACTCATGACATCAATAGCCTACTTTCCCACCCAAATCAATATAAATTGCCCTACCATTTACTGGTACTGGTACATCTATACATTATACATGGGTCTTGAAATTCCAGTCACATTCATCACCCAATAACATTGTTTCCCACCTTGCCTACCTTGTCTCCCGAGAAAACCAGACAGTCGGTATTGGCAGGCAGCATCTATCGGGATTCTGGGAGAAATTGGCAAGCAGCTGGGACATTTTCAATTTAGATCTGATTACCTGGGTTACTGGAATGGCAGGGCAATTCACTTCTCCTGGTGGTTTAAATGGCCACTCACCGTGCTGATGAATATTATAGCAGGGAGCGGCTGTGTATTAAGTCTGCAGGACTCTGTGACACTATGGTGAATGAGCTGCCGTCGGTGTAATCCATATCAAGAGTGTTAGATTCAGTTTTCATTTTGCAATCATTTGAAGAGGTTTGAGAGGCGATATCTGTGCATTACCTCATTTTGAATATATCTTCCTGTCAAGAGGATTCACTCAGTTAAAGAATTGGATATTGTACTGAACTGATGTTTCCCAACAGTATTCTGAAAAAAACTACAGTATATCAGTGGTGCTCAAATCTTTTCATGTCAAGGACCCCCAAAATGATATGCATTTGGCCGCCGACCCCTATCTCAAAATATTTTGTTCCAGGGACCCCCAGAAGCAAAGATTTGAGTTAAAAATGTTCGCTTTAAAACAATAGAGCATCGCAGTTGCGCAGAATCCGGGTGCCGGAAGTAAATATTCAATGCATTTTTCCCATTGACTTTTCCAAAAATATTTATATCAATGAATTTAAGCCTAGAATAAGCCATCCAGGATTCTGGTGAATCATGACCATAAAACCTTTTTTTCTGTGATTTTTTAAAATTTATATTTAATGATATGATATACTATGTTTAATAAATACCCTTTGTTTTGCCGTTTTCAAAAAAGTTTTTTCACAGAATCAAACGTTTTATGGTCATGATTCACCAGGATCCTGGATAGCTTGATTCTAGGCTTAAATTAATTTATATAAATATTTTCGGAAAAGTCAATGGGAAAAATGCATTGAGTATTTACTTCCGGCAACTGGAAGTGGGCGGGAACTGCAACGCTCTATATATATTCCAAGAAATGCACACATTTTCACGATTTCTCAAAAATAGCAGATCTACAAGCTCGGTGCCGCGCCATGAGCTTGTATATCTGCTATTTTTGAATAGCCAAAATGTAAAATAATGCTTTTTAGCTCAAATGAAAAAGTGACACAGATGCGTTCCAGGTCTAAATAGGTTAAAATGTAAGCTTTATTTGTATTGTATATATTTTAGAAAACATCTAATCGATTTCCAAATATCAGATTTTACATGAAACTGGACTGTTAGTATGTGATTATGTAATTAGCCTACATGTAGGGAGAGAAGAAAAGCCTGCTACGATTATAAGTAGAATTGTATATGGATGTCAGGCCCTGTCACTTCAGGCTCCTCTCACAGCACTGAACGGCAGGCCTGTCATGGCCCTGTCACAGGTCCTGTCATGTTACCATGTTACCAGCCCTGTGACAGACCCTGACACAGCCCTGTGACATGACACACAAGTGATTAAGATTAAGTGATTTGAAAGTTGAAGTCAACATCACAAAGTTCAATGTATTGCAATGGGAGTTAGACCCAAGGCAAGCACTATCTGCTATATGCTGTGAGCAATCTGAAATGACTGCCTTACTGACCATGATACTGAAAGGATACAGACATGATACTGACCATGATGCTATTACTAACCATGATACAGACATGATACAGACATGATACTGACCATGATATTATTACTAACCATGATACATACATGGCACACGTGAACTCTCTTCGGTAGGCTACATATTGGTGCCATAACCTAGTCAGGTTATTTTGAGCCCTGGCCTCAAGTTAAAGGCATTCAAATACTTATATAAGTTGGTAATACTGTGGTGCGAGGAATGACGAATGAGTATAGATTGGTGATTGTAACGTAAAGCTTCATTAGCTGAATTAGCTTTTGATCCTCTCAATTGATGACTTCAATGGCCCAACCTGATTACTTTATAGATCAAAATGCGGTGCTTGCCCACCGCTGCCTGTAACCCAGCCTCAATCCATGTGGACACAGTCTCAACAAAGGCTCTGTTTTTCCATTTGCTACACATCGGTCTGTTTCTCTACACAATTTGTGTCGGCCTCCTTTGACCCCTTTCAACAATAAGACACTGACCCATTTTCAACCATTGGTGAACCATTCCAGAGACTCACGGAACCAACTACCGGGCAGTGTTGTTATAAACCAGCACACACCTGCCACTTCATGCCCCATTCAAATGTTTATTCTTGTCCATTCTCCCTCACTCACGTCTCAAATATTTTGACATCTCTGCTCCATATAATTGTATAATGGTTGACATGGATTTAGAAATAGTTGTCTACTCTAAATGAAAAAATATGAATAAAAACATTTTATTTATAATATATTTTTTCATTGATCTTTTTATTACATTTTCATGACATTTTTCTCCCCAGATAGTCAGAATTGATCTCACCTTTATTTTTCATATTCAATTACTGACTCACTCTTTGTTATTATTCAATTATTGACTTATTCTATTTGTGTCTAATTAGCCAGCCTGTAATAAGACAGAAAAGCGATGTTGGGTTTCATTCTCTGGCACTGAGTGATCACGCCAGCCTTGGGAAACCGCAAAGTGACTGATCATGGGATCAGATCAGATGCTCACCACCCAGCACTAGGGCATCTCTACACACAGTGAAATCCTCTGTGTTCATTTAAAGCTGCGATCCACAACTACAGTGTCGTGTCCTACCTGTGAGCTCCAGGCAGTAGTACTCGTCAACTAGTACTGTATAGGTGTCCTACCTGACACCAGTGTTTACATTTCTTCATGGAAGAACAGGGAGACACCTCCAACCACAGCAGATATACACGTTATATTGCATTAACATACTCATGCAGCTTGCTCCAGATTGCAGTTTTAACTCTGAGAGTGTAAGGTAACCAAATGGACCCTTATGACCATGATACTGACCATGATACTGACCATGACTAACCATGATAATGACATCACTATTCGACTGTGTAATGTATAAAACAGGTTATTGAGCATTGCAGAAATCATTTGTAATTTTAGAAGAAATACGACCCTATGTATTCTTCAATAGGTTCTTCTTCAAAATAAATGAACAATGATATTCTATCCAGTTACATCTTGCTGTGCTTATTTTCATTAAAAAAAAGGTAATATGACTAGGAACTCTACCAGCTATACATTGGTATAGGTTGAATATAATTTTAATTAATATACACGTTATTAGCCTGAGAGGGTCAAAAGTGAAATATATTAGTATATGAGTCATTCTACCGAATTGGTTCAAATTCAGAGTTGGAAATCAACACGAGCATGTAGATTTGCAAATTTTCACCAAATGTTCGTCTATTATGAAAAGCCCAGAATAGAGACACTGGAGTTGTTCATGTGGTTAAAGGAAGACTGAAGTGTTGTTCAAGCTCATATGGTAGATAGAACATTCAACATTGTGCCAGACAACGGTATCTCATCTGTGATTCTTTGAATTTCCAGCCTTTTGTTCATTTGGGTCTGGTAACAGTTTACAGACACAAAGATAGTATTGATCCTGTCTTTGGTCTTGTCTTTGTTCTAACATTCAGGAAAATAGCAGGGATCCATTTCCAAGCTGTATTGAAGTAATGAGATGCCTGTGTTGGACACCCATTTGAACAGAATTCTGAAGACGCTTTTATAGTGACGACAGCTGTGAGGTTCTGAGAATACAGGAAGAAATGGCAGTTTAAGTGCTAAATTACTTGTGGGCACGAGCAGAGAAAAACCACAAACATGCACGCGCGCTTGCAAACACAGACACGCACACGCACACGCACACACACGCACACACACACACACACACACACACACACACACACACACACACACACACACACACACACACACACACACACACACACACACACAAGGATGTATTGGTTAGAAAAGTAGGTGGTCAAAGGTCAAAGATCAAGGTCACTGTGACCTCATGTCTTTCCCAACACCGTGAACGCAATATCCCAGGAATGACTTGAGGGAATTTCAAGACAGCTGGCACAAACATCCACCTGTGTCTGGGTCCAAAATGTGTCTGGGGTGTGTCCGCCTTAATTTTGCTAGTTAGACGGCGCGTATTAGGCCACAAAGCACGGCGCTATAGGCGCAAAGGGGTGGTATTAAACCTCTGCGTTAGCAATGGGTATGTTTTGAGCATAACATGTATTAGACCAATCAGAATGTCTTGTCCCATTCCCTTTAAGAACTTGAACCTTGCCGCATTGTTAGTTAAATGGTCAATTGGAAGAGACACAAACAGTTTACTGCTGAGGAAAAGTGAATGTGTGACCATCAAGCAGCACTAATAATGTGATGTGGTCGAACGATTTCAGGAGACGGGGGAAACTGGCCTTTTGGACGTGCAAAGAATCACACCTTCCTCTAGCAATGTCTCCTCAATTATTGCCAAGAGACATCCGTGATATTTTGACATGTCAACTAAATAATCACTCACTCGTATGTTCTTCTTTACTTAAACCACCAGTTAAAGCATGTGACAGTCCTTGCGTCCCGTCCGTCCTCGTATCGGAGCACTATGGATAACGACTGTTATCGGCTGTCTATTGAGCAGAGATAGATAAAGAAGAGCAAGGAAACAACGGTTTCATGACATTCATGCCATTATCTTCAAATACCTCTCATAGGATGAGAGGTATTTGAAGATAATGGCCCTCATTTAGATTCGACCGCAGGCATCATCTCATGACATGACAGTGTGATTTATGAAACGGCCGTATCCTGCCAATCACCGCGTAAGAACGGTTGCCGTGTCGCTAAAAGTGGCAGCTGCAACCAATCGTCATTAAAATATAAGGATTCTTGTTTCAGAAGCCTCAACGCCAAGTTTATGACAAAGAATGAAATGAAGAAAAGGTGCACTTGAATGTATTAACCCATTAAGACCTGGAACGCATCTGTGTCATTTTTTGATTTGAGCAAAAAAAGCATTCTTTTACACTTTGGCTATTGAAAAATAGCAGATATACAAGCTCATAGCACAGCACCGAGTGCCGGCAATGGTCCCTGGAAAAAAAAATGTTTTTTGTCCCTGGAACAAAATATTTTGAGATGGGGGTCCTTGGCCTAATACATATACATTTTGGGGTGCTTGACATGAAAAAGTTTGAGAACCACTGGTTAAACCCGCCCCCCCCCCCCTCCCAAGGGCACCTCAGTGCCCCCTGAACTCATATGGCCATACTGTAGCGCCCCTGTTGAGAAACACTAGTCTACACAGATATGAAGATACTGTATCTATGTTGATTATGGATCAGTATGATGCATATTGTCCAGTCACTGCCTATTGAAAAGTAAGACACTTGCTGGCTATTACGTCCCCATTATAATCCTTCCACTGATTCATTTTAATAACCGCAGGCATATTGCTAATTCTCTGATTAGTATGTTCCACCCATACCGTACTGTAGGTCACTGATAGACGATAGACTGCCGGACAGACAGCTTCCATTCAATTAAAACAGAAAGTTCGATGACTCCTGAATCCTGATTCAACCATATTATGGGCTCACTTGCATGGTCACATCCTGAATGACAATGGTGATAAATGCTGCATATTGTCTATTAGCTTGAAATCCAGACTAATAGAAATCAGTCTGCATTCCAGGCTACATTTCTACGCCGCCTTCCTGCAAAGTGCTTTACGATGAGCATTCCATTCACATATATTCAGACACAGGCGGCAGAGAAAAAACATGCAAGCTAGTACCATTGCCTACATCAGGAGCAGTTATGGGTTCAGTCTCGCATAGCCAGCTGACCTGAGATCTTTGCCTACTGACTCGTCTGGTGACATCTAAAATCAATATATGGGCTTGAACAACGGTCGCTGACAAACCTGCTACAGCCACTGCTTTGAAAACCAATCATAGCACCGTCCCAATATTATGACCTAAACAGTGGTGGAAAAAGTACTCAAATGTTTTACTTAAGTAAAAGTATCAATACTGCAATGTAAAAATACTCTGTTACAAGTAAAAGTCCGGAATTACAAATTTACTTGGGTAAAAGTACAAAAGTATTGGTATCAAATTGTACTTAAAGTACCAAAAGTAGAAAGTACTCATTGTGCAGAATGTCCCATTTCACAAGATTTCAAATGTATGAAATGTATAAAAAATCTTTTGAAAATAGCAGATCTACAAGCTAACAATGCATCGCATTGTGATGCATTGTGAGCTTGTAGATCGACTATTTTCAAATAGCTGAAATGTATATAGGGCTGAAGTGGTTAATGTATGTTGTGTGATAATAATCAAAATCTAGAAAGTAACTAGTAACTAAAGCGGTCAAATAATTGTAGTGGAGTAAAAGTATAATATTTGCCTCTAAGATGCAGTGGAGTAGAAGTAACAGTATTGAAAATTGGAGATACTCAAGTAAAGTAAAAAATACCTCAAAATTGTACTTAAATACCGTACTTGAGTAAATGTACCTAGTTACATTAAACCACTGGACCTAAAGTATTTCTATTAGTTCAGCAATGCAGCTTTTTTTTTTTTTACTTTTACGTTAAATAACGATTTTTTTCCCCCCCAAGCAGTTTTAGCCCCTACATCAAATTTTGATGTCACCAGTAATATCAGTAGGTAGAGATCTCTGATCGACCACGTGAGACTAGGGGGTGTCTTGCTCATTTACAGCTGGAGATTGTAACAGGAACCTTGCAATAGGCTCTAAACGCAGCAGCCAATTTGGAGAGAAATTGGGCCTCTTCTTGCTTCCTTCACAGGTGTTACCAATGATACTAATGAAGGCTCTGTTCCACTCTGGTAAAACAGAGTCAGGGTGTTGATATTGTGCATGTTGGCTCACTGGAAACTACAGCTACACCAATGGGTCTCAAAGTGTGGTCCGGGGACCCTCATGGTCCCTTGAGGGGGTTCCAAATGGCCCCTTAAAAGGTGTGTAACTCTGAGTGTACAAATGAAAAGGTTTGAGAAGCACGGTGCTACATGAAATGGAACAGAGCCTTCATTAGTATCATTGGTAAAACCTGTGAGGGAAGTAAGGAAGAGGCCCAATTTCCGTCCAATATGGCTGCTGTGCATAGAGCCTATTACAAGACGGCAGCTCTGCCTCCTGAGCCACTGCCGCCCCATGACGATGGACCCCTGATATATCGCAATGGAGCCTGGCAGGACCCTCATGAAAATTCATAGCGCTGGTAGTAATCCAAAAGACAACCAAGTAAAACATATGCTCATAACTCACAGCAGCTTGACTGCCATATGTCTGGGAGTTTGTGATAACGACACTGATGTTCCAGCTGAAATGACACCGAGCAGTGAAAACTAAACTTCCACTCTGCATGCTCAAAACGACTGGTTCTCTAGGGGTCCGGGGACCCCCAGGGGTCCTGCTGGAGGGAGTTCCAGGGGGTTCCCAGCAAAATGATTGGTAGTTAGAAACCAAATCGACCCTTACAGGTCTGTAACTCAGAGACCATTTTGTACGCTCTCAGAGTTAAATTAAGACTAAGGATTTTATTATGTAGATTGGCATATCAGAGATAAAAAACAGTATCTGTGGCCATTGGCCAAATGCATATCAAACAGGGAGTCCTTGAAAAGAAATCATATGTAAATAGCCTACTATAACAATAGAAATGGTAGGCCTACTGTATGTACTGACACAAAGCACAAACACATAGAAATGAAGAAGCAAAGAGATGGTGCAGTCAGAAGCTGGCAATGTAGCATTCTTCTGTCTGAGTTGTTTGGAGTCATTTCTCATTCCAGCATTCCATTCCATTCTAGCCTATCTCTCACCTTTTCTTTTACTATGCTGACACTTACTGCAGGAAACAAGACAGTAACCCATTCAATCCGGGAACGCATAGCTGTGTCATTTTAGATGTCTTTGGCTATTCAAAAATAGCAGATCTACAAGATTGTTGCTATAATATCAACACAAAAATTGTTCCAAGGACCCCCCAGAAGCAAAGATTTGACTTAAAAATGTATATATTCAAAAAGATTTGCACACATTTTTAACATCGCAGATCTACAAGCTCATAGCGCGGCACTTGGTGCCGCGCTATGAGCTTGTAGATCTGCTATTTTTTAATAGTTGTTTGGAGTCATTTCTCATTCTAGCACAAGCAGCTTATCTCGCACCTTTTCTTTTACTATGTTGACACTTACTGCAGGAAACAAGACACTTAATCCATTCAATCCAGGCAACGCATCTCTGTCATTTTGTTCCAGGGACCACCCCCAGAAGCAAAGATTTGAGTTACAAAAAAATAATATATTCAAAGATTTGCACTCTTTTTGCGTTAAAAAATAAATAAATAGCAGATCTACAAGCTCGTACCTCGGCTCTTAAAAGAGCCGTCACTCTCCTTCCATCAAAGCCAGTGCCCTGTCTTTACTCTGCATCTGACAACATCAAACACGCTTCCAAGCAGTGGTGGAAAGTAACTAAGTACATTTACTCAAGTACTGTACTTAAGTACAATTTTGAGGTATTTGTACTTTACTGGAGTATTTCCAATTTCCAATACTTTTACTTCTACTCCACTACACCTCAGAGACAAATATTGTACTTTTACTCCACTACAATGATTTGAAAACTTTAGTTACTAGTTACTTTTCAGATATACATTATTATATTATAAAACATAGATGAACCACTTTAGCCTTATTTTATACCTAGGCTATTTGAAAATAGCCGATCTACAAGCTCACAACGCGTCGCATCGCGACGCGTTGTGAGCTTGTAGATCTGCTATTTGCAAATATTTAGTACTTTTACTTTTGGTACTTTAAGTACATTTTGATGCCAATACTTTTGTACTTTTACTCAAGTAAATTTAGAATTCTGGACTTTTACTTGTAACAGAGTATTTTAATATTGCAGTATTGGTACTTTTACTTAAGTAAAGAATTTGAGTACTTTTTCCACCACTGCTTCCAAGTCAGGTAGGTTATTATTCCTCTGACACGTGACCTCCCTCTCTGGCAGTGGATCAGCAGCTCTGCTTGCTTCTGAGATTGATTGACAGCTTCACTTTGACCATGTGACCCTAATTACCGTACATCCTCTAATGGGCACAACATTATAACCTTAATTATTGTATTATAGACATTTTTATTAGACCTTTTAACATGTTGTCATATTGACACCTTTAATAGACTATTTATTCATATTGAAATTAACCTTTTAACCCAGAATGCACATTAATTTTAAATCAAACAAAAACATGTATTTATTTATGACTCAACTACTGTCTCTCCTTCTGGGACAGTTACATAGATTGTTAATTATTATAACATACTTTGCAAAGAAATGTATTCTTGTGTTTTGGAAAAATGACTCTCCTCCAACTTTTAGATGTTTCAAGATCAGATATCTCAACTTCTTCCACCAGAGAAATTGACCTCTGAAAAGCATAATTGTGGACACATATTGCAAGACCTTTGGTCTCCATTGTTTTCTCAATTAGACAATGGACCTATAACTGATATGGTTAGTGATGGAGTGTGGACAAATGGCAATTCATTGCCCGCAAGGAACAAAGTCGTTGGATTCCTTATTAATCGAGGTGAAAACATGCATTTTAATATCATTGTTAATGTATCTTATTGTAGGCTGCTGCAGCATGGAGTAGCCTATAGCTGGCATCTGGCAGACTGTTAGGTTTGTCCGGTCCATAAAATAATGGGTGCCGTCCTGGCAGTGGTGTAAAGTAACTAAGTACATTTACTCAAGTACTGTACTTAAGTACAATTTTGAGGTATTTTTACTTTACTGGAGTATTTCCAATTTTCAGTACTTTTACTTCTACCCCACCACATCTCAGAGGCAAATATTGTACTTTTTACTCCACTACAATTATTTGAAAACTTTAGTTACTAGTTACTTTCCAGATATAAATTATTACATTATAAAACATTAACCACTTTAGCCCTATTTTATACATAGGCTATTTGAAAATATAAATTATATCTACAAGCTCACAACGCGTCACATCGCGAGGCGTTGTGAGCTTGTAGATCTGCTATTTTCAAAGATTTTAGTACTTTTACTTTTGGTACTTTAAGTACATTTTGATACCAATACTTTTGTACTTTTACTCAAGTACATTTTGAATGCTGGACTTTTACTTGTAACAGAGTAGGCCTACTTCTACATTGCAGTATTGATACTTTTACTTACAGTAAGTAAAACATTTGAGTACTTTTTCCACCACTGCGTCCTGGTGCGTATTTCTTTTTTATTGTATTTATGTCGGCTCCACTCGGATCTCTGAAGCAATTCCAGGGTCCATTACTAATAATTTAAACCTGTGAAGAGCTCTATGTGCATAATATCATTTATAATCTATTGTTCAATATGTATTCTGACTGCATGCACATTCAGCCCGGGCTGGTATCGGGGGAGACCATGGCTGGAATACTCTGCAAAACTAGATGCGTGCTTTTGTTTCCCTTGTCGCAAATTTGGGGGAAATAATGACAGAGATTTGGTTTTTACCAAAAAAGGTTTTAATAATTGGAAAACTGCATTGGAGAAAGACAAGGGATTCACTAAACACGAATCTAGCCAATGCTACGTGAAAAATGCCAAAGCATGGTCTGAAATGACACAAAGGGAAGCCACAGGGGAAACCATTGCAAATATCCTAGGGCCCACTCAAATAGAAAAAAATAGGTACTACATTAAAACCATAGGAGGAGTAGTGCAGTTCCTTGTGGTTAATGAACTTCTACTTCGTGGCAGTCTGGAAAGCTCACATGATGATGGACAGGATTTCTCTGCAGGACTCTTCTTAAAAATGGTTGAATACACTCTGGCAAAGGACCCCAAATTTAATGACATTAACAAAAACATCCTACAAAATGCTAAATACATATCTCACAACATCCAAAATGAAATCATTGACACAATGGCTAAAATGGTATTAAATGAGGTAAAAGATAAATATAACAAAGCAGATCATGCTGGGTTTTGCATTAAAAGTGATGGCACTAGGGACAGATGCAACGTGGAAAATCTCTCTGTCATGATCCGTTTTGTCAGTCAAGGCATTCCAGAGGAACACCTGATTGGTCTGCTTGACCTCAGTCAGTTAGATGCTGAATTTATTACCACCCAAATTCTTAAGCATCTTTCTGACTCAGGCTACAGTGCAGATGAAATCATCAGTCAGTGCTACGATGGAGCTGCTGTCATGAGTGGGATTAGGGGTGGGGTTCAGGCTTTGTTGCAAAAGAAGGTAGGGAAGGTTATTCCATACATCCACTGCTGCTATAATCACCAGCTGCACTTAGCAGTGGTCCATGCAATGCAAGCAGAGCCATGTGCAAAAACATTTTTTGATTTATCAGGATCACTGCACTCATTTTTTCACCGTCATTATGTGTCACAGAACTATGATGTCCCCTCCCTTAAACGACTGTTGGAGATCAGGTGGACAACCGTCACCATGATGTAACCAAGTGCCTCATGGAGAATCAGGATGCTATTATGAGTATCCTGTCAGAGGTTACAGAGGACAGTGCAGCTTCTGTTGATATCTGCACAGAGGCATCAGGCCTATTAATGATGTTGAGGAAGCATCATTTCTTTGAAATAGGAAGATTCCTCCTAAAGGTTCTAGGTGCCTTAAAGCCTGCAAATGCTATGCTGCAGGTTCATTCTGTTGACCTGTGCTGTGCTGTAGAAGTAGTCAGTGCATCTCTGCAGGCCCTGAAGAAGATGCGAGATGATGAGACATTAACCAGGTTTGAAGATGACCCTGCACCAGCTGCCAAAAGAAAGAGAACAATGAGCTCACTGCTCACAGGTAGTGTTGTTATGTCCACTGTAGGCCAGGCCCAAGACTCCATGACTCCTAGCCAGGCTCTGAAGAGAGCTCTTTTTAACATTTTGGACAGAGCCATTGTAGAGATGGAGACAAGATTCTCCAAAAGCAATCTTGATCTCATGAAAGCAGTGAATTGCCTTCTTCCTAAATCTCCCTCTTTTCTGGATGTTGCCATGTTGAGTCCCCTGCAGTCCCCTGCAAAAAACGAAAAAAGGCTTTTTCGTCACCAGCATTTTTCGTCATTTTTCGTCACCAGCATTTTTTGTCATTTTTCGTCACCAGCATTTTTCGTCATTTTTCGTCACCAGCATTTTTTCGTCACCAGCATTTTTCGTCATTTTTCGTGACCAGCATTTTTTCGTCACCAGCATTTTTCGTCATTTTTCGTCACCAGCATTTTTTCGTCACCAGCATTTTTCGTCATTTTTCGTCACCAGCATTTTTTCGTCACCAGCATTTTTCGTCATTTTTCCTCACCAGCATTTTTTTCGTCACCAGCATTTTTGGTCATATTTCGTCACCAGCATTTTTTCGTCACCAGCATTTTTCGTCATTTTTCGTCACCAGCATTTTTTCGTCACCAGCATTTTTTGTCATTTTTCGTCACCAGCATTTTTTCGTCACCAGCATTTTTTGTCATTTTTCGTCACCAGCATTTTTTCGTCACCAGCATTTTTCGTCATTTTTCGTCACCAGCATTTTTCGTCACCAGCATTTTTCGTCATTTTTTCGTCACCAGCATTTTTCGTCATTTTTCGTCACCAGCATTTTTTCGTCACCAGCATTTTTTCGTCACCAGCATTTTTCGTCATTGTTCGTCACCAGCATTTTTTCGTCACCAGCATTTTTCGTCATTTTTCGTCACCAGCATTTTTCGTCATTTTTCGTCACCAGCATCTTTTCGTCACCAGCATTTTTTTCGTCACCAGCATTTTTCGTCATTTTTCGCCACCAGCATTTTTTGTCATTTTTCGTCACCAGCATTTTTTCGTCACCAGCATTTTTTGTCATTTTTCGTCACCAGCATTTTTTCGTCACCAGCATTTTTTGTCATTTTTCGTCACCAGCATTTTTTCGTCACCAGCATTTTTCGTCATTTTTCGTCACCAGCATTTTTCGTCATTTTTTCGTCACCAGCATTTTTCGTCATTTTTCGTCACCAGCATTTTTTCGTCGCCAGCATTTTTTCGTCACCAGCATTTTTCGTCATTGTTCGTCACCAGCATTTTTCGTCATTTTTCGTCACCAGCATTTTTCGTCATTTTTCGTCACCAGCATCTTTTCGTCACCAGCATTTTTCGTCATTTTTCGTCACCAACATTTTTTCGTCACCAGCATTTTTTGTCATTTTTCGTCACCAGCATTTTTTCGTCACCAGCATTTTTTGTCATTTTTCGTCACCAGCATTTTTTCGTCACCAGCATTTTTCGTCATTTTTCGTCACCAGCATTTTTCGTCACCAGCATTTTTTGTCATTTTTCGTCACCAGCATTTTTTCGTCACCAGCATTTTTCTGCATTTTTCGTCACCAGCATTTTTCGTCACCAGCATTTTTTCGTCACCAGCATTTTTCGTCATTTTTCGTCACCAGCATTTTTCGTCATTTTTCGTCACCAGCATTTTTTCGTCACCAGCATTTTTCGTCATTTTTCGTCACCAGCATTTTTTCGTCACCAGCATTTTTCGTCATTTTTCGTTACCAGCATTTTTTCGTCACCAGCATTTTTGGTCATTTTTCGTCACCAGCATTTTTTTCGTCACCAGCATTTTTCGTCATTTTTCGTCACCAGCATTTTTCGTCATTTTTCGTCACCAGCATTTTTTCGTCACCAGCATTTTTTGTCATTTTTCGTCACCAGCATGTTTTCGTCACCAGCATTTTTTGTCATTTTTCGTCACCAGCATTTTTTCGTCACCAGCATTTTTCGTCATTTTTCGTCACCAGCATTTTTTGTCATTTTTCGTCACCAGCATTTTTCGTCACCAGCATTTTTTCGTCACCAGCATTTTTTCGTCACCAGCATTTTTCGTCATTTTTCGTCACCAGCATTTTTCGTCACCAGCATTTTTTCGTCACCAGCATTTTTTCGTCACCAGCATTTTTTGTCATTTTTCGTCACCAGCATTTTTTCGTCACCAGCATTTTTTGTCATTTTTCGTCACCAGCATTTTTCGTCATTTTTCGTCACCAGCATTTTTCTTCATTTTTCGTCACCAGCATTTTTCGTCACCAGCATTTTTTCGTCACCAGCGTTTTTCGTCATTTTTCGTCACCAGCATTTTTTCGTCACCAGCATTTTTGGTCATTTTTCGTCACCAGCATTGTTTTTCGTCACCAGCATTTTTCGTCATTTTTCGTCACCAGCATATTTTCGTCACCAGCATTTTTTGTCATTTTTCGTCACCAGCATTTTTTCGTCACCAGCATTTTTTGTCATTTTTCGTCACCAGCATTTTTCGTCATTTTTCGTCACCAGCATCTTTTCGTCACCAGCATTTTTCGTCATTTTTCGTCACCAGCATTTTTTCGTCACCAGCATTTTTTCGTCACCAGCATTTTTTGTCATTTTTCGTCACCAGCATCTTTTCGTCACCAGCATTTTTCGTCATTTTTCGTCACCAGCATTTTTTCGTCACCAGCATTTTTCGTCATTTTTCGTGACCAGCATTTTTTCGTCACCAGCATTTTTCGTCATTTTTCGTCACCAGCATTTTTTCGTCACCAGCATTTTTCGTCATTTTTCGTCACCAGCATTTTTTCGTCACCAGCATTTTTGGTCATTTTTCCTCACCAGCATTTTTTTCGTCACCAGCATTTTTGGTCATATTTCGTCACCAGCATTTTTTCGTCACCAGCATTTTTCGTCATTTTTCGTCACCAGCATTTTTCGTCATTATTCGTCACCAGCATTTTTTCGTCACCAGCATTTTTCGTCATTTTTCGTCACCAGCATATTTTCGTCACCAGCATTTCTTGTCATTTTTCGTCACCAGCATTTTTTCGTCACCAGCATTTTTTGTCATTTTTCGTCACCAGCATTTTTCGTCACCAGCATTTTTTCGTCACCAGCATTTTTTGTCATTTTTCGTCACCAGCATTTTTTCGTCACCAGCATTTTTCGTCATTTTTCGTCACCAGCATTTTTTCGTCACCAGCATTTTTCGTCACCAGCATATTTTCGTCACCAGCATTTTTTGTCATTTTTCGTCACCAGCATTTTTTCGTCACCAGCATTTTTTGTCATTTTTCGTCACCAGCATTTTTCGTCACCAGCATTTTTTCGTCACCAGCATTTTTTGTCATTTTTCGTCACCAGCATTTTTTCGTCACCAGCATTTTTCGTCATTTTTCGTCACCAGCATTTTTTCGTCACCAGCATTTTTCGTCACCAGCATATTTTCGTCACCAGCATTTTTTGTCATTTTTCGTCACCAGCATTTTTTCGTCACCAGCATTTTTTGTCATTTTTCGTCACCAGCATTTTTTCGTCACCAGCATTTTTTGTCATTTTTCGTCACCAGCATTTTTTCGTCACCAGCATTTTTCGTCATTTTTCGTCACCAGCATTTTTTCGTCACCAGCATTTTTTGACATTTTTCGTCACCAGCATTTTTCGTCACCAGCATTTTTTGTCATTTTTCGTCATCAGCATTTTTTCGTCACCAGCATTTTTCGTCATTTTTCGTCACCAGCATTTTTTGTCATTTTTCGTCACCAGCATTTTTTCGTCACCAGCATTTTTCGTCATTTTTCGTCACCAGCATTTTTTCGTCACCAGCATTTTTCGTCACCAGCATATTTTCGTCACCAGCATTTTTTGTCATTTTTCGTCACCAGCATTTTTTCGTCACCAGCATTTTTTGTCATTTTTCGTCACCAGCATTTTTCGTCACCAGCATTTTTTCGTCACCAGCATTTTTTGTCATTTTTCGACACCAGCATTTTTTCGTCACCAGCATTTTTCGTCATTTTTCGTCACCAGCATTTTTTCGTCACCAGCATTTTTCGTCACCAGCATTTTTTCGTCACCAGCATTTTTTGTCATTTTTCGACACCAGCATTTTTTCGTCACCAGCATTTTTCGTCATTTTTCGTCACCAGCATTTTTTCGTCACCAGCATTTTTTGTCATTTTTCGTCACCAGCATTTTTTCGTCACCAGCATTTTTCGTCATTTTTCGTCACCAGCATTTTTTCGTCACCAGCATTTTTTGTCATTTTTCGTCACCAGCATTTTTCGTCACCAGCATTTTTTCGTCACCAGCATTTTTTGTCATTTTTCGTCACCAGCATTTTTTCGTCACCAGCATTTTTCGTCATTTTTCGTCACCAGCATTTTTTGTCATTTTTCGTCACCAGCATTTTTTCGTCACCAGCATTTTTCGTCATTTTTCGTTACCAGCATTTTTTCGTCACCAGCATTTTTCGTCACCAGCATATTTTCGTCACCAGCATTTTTTGTCATTTTTCGTCACCAGCATTTTTTCGTCACCAGCATTTTTTGTCATTTTTCGTCACCAGCATTTTTCGTCACCAGCATTTTTTCGTCACCAGAATTTTTTGTCATTTTTCGTCACCAGCATTTTTTCGTCACCAGCATTTTTTGTCATTTTTCGTCACCAGCATTTTTTCGTCACCAGCATTTTTTGTCATTTTTCGTCACCAGCATTTTTTCGTCACCAGCATTTTTCGTCATTTTTCGTCACCAGCATTTTTTCGTCACCAGCATTTTTTGTCATTTTTCGTCACCAGCATTTTTTCGTCACCAGCATTTTTTCGTCACCAGCATTTTTCGTCATTTTTCGTCACCAGCATTTTTCGTCACCAGCATTTTTTCGTCACCAGCATTTTTCGTCATTTTTCGTCACCAGCATTTTTCGTCATTTTTCGTCACCAGCATTTTTTCGTCACCAGCATTTTTCGTCATTTTTCGTCACCAGCATTTTTCGTCACCAGCATTTTTTCGTCACCAGCATTTTTTCGTCACCAGCATTTTTTGTCATTTTTCGTCACCAGCATTTTTTCGTCACCAGCATTTTTCGTCATTTTTCGTCACCAGCATTTTTTGTCATTTTTCGTCACCAGCATTTTTCGTCACCAGCATTTTTCGTCATTTTTCGTCACCAGCATTTTTTCGTCACCAGCATTTTTCGTCATTTTTCGTCACCAGCATTTTTTCGTCACCAGCATTTTTCGTCATTTTTCGTCACCAGCATTTTTTCGTCACCAGCATTTTTGGTCATTTTTCGTCACCAGCATTTTTTTCGTCACCAGCATTTTTCGTCATTTTTCGTCACCAGCATTTTTCGTCATTATTCGTCACCAGCATTTTTTCGTCACCAGCATTTTTCGTCATTTTTCGTCACCAGCATATTTTCGTCACCAGCATTTTTTGTCATTTTTCGTCACCAGCATTTTTTCGTCACCAGCATTTTTTGTCATTTTTTGTCACCAGCATTTTTTCGTCACCAGCATTTTTCGTCATTTTTCGTCACCAGCATCTTTTCGTCACCAGCATTTTTCGTCATTTTTCGTCACCAGCATTTTTTCGTCACCAGCATTTTTTCGTCACCAGCATTTTTTCGTCACCAGCATTTTTTCGTCACCAGCATTTTTTGTCATTTTTCGTCACCAGCATCTTTTCGTCACCAGCATTTTTCGTCATTTTTCGTCACCAGCATTTTTCGTCACCAGCATTTTTTCGTCACCAGCATTTTTCGTCATTTTTCGTCACCAGCATTTTTTCGTCACCAGCATTTTTGGTCATTTTTCCTCACCAGCATTTTTTTCGTCACCAGCATTTTTGGTCATATTTCGTCACCAGCATTTTTTCGTCACCAGCATTTTTCGTCACCAGCATTTTTTCGTCACCAGCATTTTTTGTCATTTTTCGTCACCAGCATTTTTTCGTCACCAGCATTTTTCGTCATTTTTCATCACCAGCATTTTTCGTCATTTTTTCGTCACCAGCATTTTTCGTCATTTTTCGTCACCAGCATTTTTTCGTCACCAGCATTTTTTCGTCACCAGCATTTTTCGTCATTGTTCGTCACCAGCATTTTTTCGTCACCAGCATTTTTCGTCATTTTTCGTCACCAGCATTTTTCGTCATTTTTCGTCACCAGCATCTTTTCGTCACCAGCATTTTTCGTCATGTTTCGTCACCAGCATTTTTTGTCATTTTTCGTCACCAGCATTTTTTCGTCACCAGCATTTTTCGTCATTTTTCGTCACCAGCATTTTTCTTCATTTTTCGTCACCAGCATTTTTTCGTCACCAGCATTTTTCGTCATTTTTCGTCACCAGCATTTTTTCCTCACCAGCATTTTTCGTCATTTTTCGTCACCAGCATTTTTTCGTCACCAGCATTTTTGGTCATTTTTCGTCACCAGCATTTTTTTCGTCACCAGCATTTTTCGTCATTTTTTCGTCACCAGCATTTTTTCGTCACCAGCATTTTTTCGTCACCAGCATTTTTCGTCATTTTTCGTCACCAGCATTTTTTCGTCACCAGCATTTTTTGTCATTTTTCGTCACCAGCATTTTTCGTCATTTTTCGTCACCAGCATTTTTTCGTCACCAGCATTTTTCGTCATTTTTCGTCACCAGCATTTTTAGTCATTTTTCGTCACCAGCATTTTTTTCGTCACCAGCATTTTTTGACATTTTTCGTCACCAGCATTTTTTCGTCACCAGCATTTTTTGACATTTTTCGTCACCAGCATTTTTCGTCACCAGCATTTTTTGTCATTTTTCGTCACCAGCATTTTTCGTAATTTTTCGTCACCAGCATTTTTTCGTCACCAGCATTTTTCGTCATTTTTCGTCACCAGCATTTTTTGTCATTTTTCGTCACCAGCATTTTTTCGTCACCAGCATTTTTGGTCATTTTTCGTCACCAGCATTTTTCGTCATTTTTCGTCACCAGCATTTTTTGTCATTTTTCGTAACCAGCATTTTTTCGTCATTTTTCGTCACCAGCATTTTTTCGTCACCAGCATTTTTTTCGTCACCAGCATTTTTCGTCATTTTTCGTCACCAGCATTTTTTCGTCACCAGCATTTTTTCGTCACCAGCATTTTTTGTCATTTTTCGTCACCAGCATCTTTTCGTCACCAGCATTTTTCGTCATTTTTCGTCACCAGCATTTTCCGTCATTTTTCGTCACCAGCATTTTTTCGTCACCAGCATTTTTCGTCATTTTTCGTGACCAGCATTTTTTCGTCACCAGCATTTTTCGTCATTTTTCGTCACCAGCATTTTTTCGTCACCAGCATTTTTGGTCATTTTTCCTCACCAGCATTTTTTTCGTCACCAGCATTTTTGGTCATATTTCGTCACCAGCATTTTTTCGTCACCAGCATTTTTCGTCACCAGCATTTTTTCGTCACCAGCATTTTTTGTCATTTTTCGTCACCAGCATTTTTTCGTCACCAGCATTTTTCGTCATTTTTCGTCACCAGCATTTTTCGTCATTTTTTCGTCACCAGCATTTTTCGTCATTTTTCGTCACCAGCATTTTTTCGTCACCAGCATTTTTTCGTCACCAGCATTTTTCGTCATTGTTCGTCACCAGCATTTTTTCGTCACCAGCATTTTTCGTCATTTTTCGTCACCAGCATTTTTCGTCATTTTTCGTCACCAGCATCTTTTCGTCACCAGCATTTTTCGTCATTTTTCGTCACCAGCATTTTTTGTCATTTTTCGTCACCAGCATTTTTTCGTCACCAGCATTTTTCGTCATTTTTCGTCACCAGCATTTTTCTTCATTTTTCGTCACCAGCATTTTTTCGTCACCAGCATTTTTCGTCATTTTTCGTCACCAGCATTTTTTCGTCACCAGCATTTTTGGTCATTTTTCGTCACCAGCATTTTTTTCGTCACCAGCATTTTTCGTCATTTTTTCGTCACCAGCATTTTTGGTCATTTTTCGTCACCAGCATTTTTTCGTCACCAGCATTTTTTCGTCACCAGCATTTTTCGTCATTTTTCGTCACCAGCATTTTTTCGTCACCAGCATTTTTCGTCATTTTTCGTCACCAGCATTTTTAGTCATTTTTCGTCACCAGCATTTTTTTCGTCACCAGCATTTTTTGACATTTTTCGTCACCAGCATTTTTTCGTCACCAGCATTTTTTGACATTTTTCGTCACCAGCATTTTTTCGTCACCAGCATTTTTTCGTCACCAGCATTTTTCGTCATTTTTCGTCACCAGCATTTTTTGTCATTTTTCGTCACCAGCATTTTTCGTCATTTTTCGTCACCAGCATTTTTCGTCATTTTTCGTCACCAGCATTTTTTCGTCACCAGCATTTTTCGTCACCAGCATTTTTCGTCATTTTTCGTCACCAGCATTTTTTCGTCACCAGCATTTTTCGTCATTTTTCGTCACCAGCAGTTTTTCGTCACCAGCATTTTTCGTCATTTTTCGTCACCAGCATTTTTTCGTCACCAGCATTTTTCGTCATTTTTCGTCACCAGCATTTTTTCGTCACCAGCATTTTTCGTCATTTTTCGTCACCAGCATTTTTCGTCATTTTTCGTCACCAGCATTTTTTTCGTCACCAGCATTTTTGGTCATTGTTCGTCACCAGCATTTTAAAAAAAAGTATCAATACTACGATGTAGAAGTACTCTGTTACAAGTAAAAGTCCGGAATTCAAAATGTACTTGAGTAAAAGTACAAAAGTATTGGCATCAAAATGGACTTAAAGTACTACAATGTTTTACTGAAGTAAAAGTATCAATACCGCAATGTAGAAGCACTCTGTTACAAGTAAAAGTCTGGTGTACAAAAGTATTGGTATCAAAATGTACTTAAAGTACCAAAAGTACTGAAGTACTGAAATGTTTGAAAATAGCAGATCTACAAGCTCACAACGTGGTAGTTAGTTACTTTCCCACCACTTAGATTGGATACTTTCAAACAGCTGATGTATAAAATAGGGTCAAAGTGGTTCAACTGATTTTGACGTTCTATTAACCTATTTTGCAGGATTTTCAAGGACCCCCTGGCCAACTCTCCTCGACCATGCAAGGAAAGTGACCTTGACCTCCAGGTCAAATTGAGTGACATATCCCCCCCCCACCGGCAAGAGATATAGCATTGTGTGGATTCCTGGAAGTCTGTTGATTACACTCTATCTACTGAGCTGTGAAATTGGGGTACACTGTAGGGGAGTCAGAGATGTTATTCTCCAGATTGCGTGCTCCCTGAGAGGGACTTGGTTGGATGGAGGCTGCTCTAATGCAGTGGTTCTCAAACTTTTTCATGTCAAGGATATGAAAAAAGCGGACTCCCATCTCATGCCAGTGTATTTTTCAAAAATAGCAGATCTACAAGCTCATAGCGCGGGACAAAGTGACGCGCTATGAGCTTGTAGATCTGCTATTTTTGATTAGCCAAGAAAATTAGTGGTTAAAATGATTGTGACGCAATATTAACTAATTTTGCTGGACCCCCTGGTACCCCCCCACGGATCCCTGGGGGTCCCCGGACCCCACTTTGAGAACCAATGCTCTAATGTATGTCTGCCAGAGATGGGTAGTACAGAAGGGGGTGTTTGTTTGTATGTTGAGTTGACAGTACAGTAGTTGCATCATCTTGAAGCATTGGTAGGGACACAGAAGGGACACAGACATTGATACTAGGGACATATCCCTCCTATCAATGTCAAGGAACCATTGAATGCCAGCGATCATTTTAATACATCTTTATATTATACATACTAGTCCATACCCGTGGGGGGATATGCGCACATGATCTGGCAACCCGGGAGCCATTAATCCCATAGCTTGCGGGGCCATCCCACAGCTGGGCAGCCGTAACCATGGCGACATTCTTTTACAGAAAAACACTAATAAACAGCTGACAGTTGGGGAAAGCGAAAAGCATGCTGTTCCGTGCCCATGGTAATGGTGAATGTCTGTGTGCTAATTCAGATCAATTGCTCCAGGCACTGAGGAGCACTGGGCAGAATAGATTTTGGCCTCACCACCGTTTTGGCCTCACCACCGTTTTTGGCCTCACCACCCACCCACACAGAGCTTTGTAGAATTATAGTAGGATAGTAGGATTTAGTATCTTTAATAATAATATAATAATATATCTTTTAAAAAACGATCAAATACATTAAATCCTTACCTGGTAGAGCAACTGACCAACAACAATATCCAGTGATCCTCCTCCCCCCTTTTTTTGTGATTA
The DNA here is from genome assembly GCF_963454915.1 of Gymnoscopelus microlampas. NCBI lineage: Eukaryota > Metazoa > Chordata > Actinopteri > Myctophiformes > Myctophidae > Gymnoscopelus > Gymnoscopelus microlampas. Next base: position 16,465,596 of record NC_139941.1, read on the forward strand.
ATGGTTTTATTGGTATATTAGATTTGCATCACCCAACAAACACAACAGCAACTGAAAATGTTATCCAAAGCTAAAAGTAAATATTAAAAATAAAGGAATTAAAAAACACTGAAATTAACAAAAAATATAAAGGGGAAGCTCAAAAGAGAGAGAGAGAGAGAGAGAGAGAGAGAGAGAGAGAGAGAGAGAGAGAGAGAGAGAGAGAAAGAAAGAGAGCGAGACGGAGAGAGAGAAAGAAAGAGAGGAGAGGAGATTGAATCAAATGTAAAAAAAAAATTGCTGAAAGAACTGAAAAGAAAGAAAGAATAACCAAAATCCAACATGAACATGATGAAAAGTTGTCCATGGTGGTGGAAATAAGACAGAAAGGTGTAGGCAGATACTAGCTTCATTCTGATAAATAGTCTGAGCTTGAAACGTCACTCGGGCACTCATTTGGTGCAATATAGCAGTTCTAAATTGGAGCCCAGCAGTGTGTGACCGGCTTTCTTCATACAGCAAATAGAATAGCCTAATGCTGAAAACATGCATGTTTGTGATTTCTTTATTTTAGAGATGCTAAACAATATAAGCACATGATGTTTTCTATAACCTAATATATGGGGCGTGTGGTTAATGTATACATTTGTTTGGCCCCCTATGACAAATGGTTTTCCACCCCTGGCCCTGACCTTGATCAGGACCTCTGGTGCACCGCTCCAATTTCAGCAGAGAAAAGTCTACTTCATAAAAGCCTGCACATAACATTAATTGGGTGCCTGAAGTTATCAGCTAAGCTACAAGTCCAAATGAAGCCTTCTCGATCTGAGTGCATCAAGTTAGTAATCACCTCGCTGAACATGGCTGCAAGGATTTTAGCAATAATTTCTCTTACTTTCACACCCAATCGAGCTAATTGGCCTTTTCCAATCCGGTGGGTCCATGTATTTTTCTAAAATGAGAGAACGAAGGGCATCAGACAGAGAGTGAGGCACAGTAAGCTAACCACGTCCTTCATAGAACATGTCAAAAAGTAGTGGGGAGAGCGCCACGGAGAATCCATCCGAGTCAAAGGCCTTGCCAGATGGGAGATTAAGAAGCTTCAGTTTTTCTCTAGTAATTGGTGCATAAAGCACATACAGTACCTGCCTTATTTATATGGTGGGCCAGAGCTGCCACAGCTAATAATAAAGATAGAATAATAATTGTTATTAAAGGTTCATTTGAAAATAAATAAATATGCACAGAAATAGCGAAATAAATAAATGAATTAACGTGTTTGATAAATTACTTATTTCCTAATTGCTTTACTTCCGAATTTATGGCCTTTGCGTTAACACAGTCAGCACCATACTCAGAGCCATAGTCATTAACATTGTTAGCACCATAGTCAGTAACCATAGTCAGTACCAAAGTCGGCATCATAGTAATTTACATAGTCAGCACCATACTCAGCACCATTGTCAGCACCGTAGTCATTAACATAGTCAGCACCATAGTCATTGACATAGTCAGCACCATAGTCAATACCATAGTCATTAACATAGTCAGCACCGTAGTTTTTCACCATTGTGTCACTACCGAAACGAAAGTTAAATCCGAAAAAATCACTAATTGTGGAGGCCAAAATCGTCCCCCCAAAAACCTGTAAGGAGTACGTATCAGGCAATTTAGAGTTGATTGGTAATTTTCGTTTCGGTAAAATGTATTTTACCGAAACGAAAGTTAAATCCGAAAAAATCACTAAGTGTGGAGGCCAAAATCGTCCCCCCAAAAACCTGTTAGGAGTACGTTTCAGGCAATTTAGAGTTGATTGGTAATTTTCGTTTCGGTAAAATTTATTTTACCGAAACGAAAGTTAAATGCGAAAAAATCACTAAGTGTGGAGGCCAAAATCGTCCCCCCAAAAACCTGTTAGGAGTACGTTTCAGGCAATTTAGAGTTGATTGGTAATTTTCGTTTCGGTAAAATGTATTTTACCAAAAGTGTCGGTCAGATAGGTTACTCACTCAAGAGAGGGTGCAGGGAGTGGGCGCGGGGGCTTCTTCCCCCCGTGGTTTCCAGACAATAAAGCGGAGGGGTTATAGAACAAATATAAACGGGCAGCTGAAATATTACAGAAAGATTGAGGGAGGGGCGGAGCTAGAGAGCAAGGGGCGGAGCTAGAGCGGAAAAGGTGGAGCCAGAGAGGAAGGGGTGGAGCTAGAGAGAGGAAGGGGCAGAGCTAGAGAGGCGGAGCTAGAGGGGAAAGGGCGGAGCCAGAGAGGAAGGGGCGGAGCTAGAGAGAGGAAGGGGTGGAGCTAGAGGGGAAGGGGCGGTGCTTGAGAGACACTATAATATAGACACTATATTATAGTGACACTAACACTATAATATAGCCACACTAACACTATAATCTATAATATAGACACTATTAGTAAGTATATTAGTTAGTTATATATTAGTATTAGTAAGTATATTAGTTAGTTATATATTAGTAAGTATATTAGTTAGTTATATATTAGTATTAGTAAGTATATTAGTTAGTTATATATTAGTAAGTATGTTAGTTAGTTATATATTAGTATTAGTAAGTATATAGAAAAACAAGTTAAAACCGTTTCGGTGAAATACATTTTACCGAAACGAAGATCACCAATCGACTCTAAATTGCCTGAAACGTACTCCTAACAGTTTTTTGGGGGGACGATTTTGGCGTCCACACTTAGTGATTTTTTCGGATTTAACTTTCGTTTCTGTAAAATAAATTTTACCGAAACGAAAATAACCAATCAACTCTAAATTGCCTGAAACGTACTCCTAACAGGTTTTTGGGGGGAGTATTTTGGCCTCCACACTTAGTGATTTGTTCGGATTTAACTTTCGTTTCGGTAGTGACAAACTTTCGTTTCGGTAGTGACACAATGGTGAAAAAATAAATTGACTAAGTCCAGAGCTCGATGAATGTTAGGGACCAAAAAAAGTCACTACAAAGTACTACCAATCAACTCTAAATTGCCTGAAACGTACTCCTAACAGGTTTTTGGGGGGACGATTTTGGCCTCCACACTTAGTGATTTTTTCGGATTTAACTTTCGTTTCGGTGGTGACCAACTTTCGTTTCGGTAGTTTGATTACAAAATGTAAGCTGTGTAAAAAATAATCAGACTATACTAAGTTGTTATTTGTTTGTTTAAGTCAGGCTATACTCTACTCAGAGTCATAAGTTTACAAAATGTACTAAAGTACAGTGAACGTCTGTGCGGTTTGTCTTCATCACTGAAAATAACGTACATATAAACTGATATAAAACTGCTGTCATGTGCAGTTGGGGTGAAGAAACACAACCATTTCACTCCTAATAATACCTATTTGATTTGACATCCTGACTTGCTGCTGTAGCTGAGGCTTGAACCTGTTACCTGCGGCTCACTAGTCAGTGACTCTATCCATTCACCTACAGCTGTTTCCTTGAAATCTGTGGTTCTGAAACCTTTTGTTGTCAACCCCCCAAATTGACATGTATTTGGGCAGTGGACCCCAATGTGAAAAGATGTAGTGTCAGGGCCCCCCATGAAAAAGATTTATATTTATGCTGTAACACATTTTTTTAAAGTTATTTGTCTTGTTTGTTGTTCAAGTAAAAGCACCAGGAAGGCTGTACTTGTCAGCCATCTGTTAGCTCAATGGGTTGAGACGCAGTATTCATGATCCAGAGGCCATGAGTTCAAATCCCATTGATGTCTTTCCTATGATTCTTTCCTTTGCAGACTGGCTTCCAGAAGATCAACTGAAATCTACCAGGAAGGCTATATTTGTCATCCAACTGTTAGCTCAATGGGTTGAGACGCAGTATACATGATCCAGAGGCCATGAGTTCAAATCCCGTTGATGTCTTTCCTATGATTCTTTCCTTTGCAGACTGGCTTCCAGAAGATCAACTGAAAACTACCAGGAAGGCTATACTTGTCAGCCATCTGTTAGCTCAATGGGTTGAGACGCAGTATTCATGATCCAGAGGCCATGAGTTCAAATCCCATTGATGTCTTTCCTATGATTCTTTCCTTTGCAGACTGGCTTCCAGATGATCAACTGAAAACTACCAGGAAGGCTGTACTTGTCAGCCATCTGTTAGCTCAATGGGTTGAGACGCAGTATACATGATCCAGAGGCCATGAGTTCAAATCCCACTGGTGTCTTCACTGTGATGCTACCCTTTGCAGACTAACTTCTAGAAAAACAAGTTAAAACCACCAGGAAACCTGTAACTCTCGGCCAACAGCTTAGCTCAACTGGTAGAGCGTCTGTCCAATAACGTGACTTGAGTGGGTTCGATTCCGAGTCATGTGTCCCCGGTAACTTGGGGCAACGGATAAATTGACTGATATCCTTCGTGATGCTTCCCTTTGCAGAATAACTTCTAGAAAAACAAGTTAAAACCACCAGGAAACCTATAACTCTCAGCCTACAGCATAGCTCAACTGGTAGAGCGTCTGTCCAATAACATGACTTGACTTGAGTGGGTTCAATTCCCACTCGAGTCAAGTGTCCCCGGCATCTTGGGGCAACGGATAAATTGACTGATATCCTTAGTGATGCTTCCCTTTGCAGACTAACTTCTAGAAAACAAGTTAAAACCACCAGGAAACCTGTAACTCTCAGCCTACAGTATAGCTCGACTGGTAGAGCGTCTGTCCAATAACATGACTTGACTTGACTTGAGTGTGTTCGATTCCCACTCCAGTCAAGTGTCCCCGGCATCTTGGGGCAACGGATAAATTGACTGATATCCTTAGTGATGCTTCCCTTTGCAGCATAGCTCGACTGGTAGAGCGTCTGTCCAATAACATGACTTGACCTGACTTGAGTGGGTTCAAGTTACCTGGGACACTTGACTCAAGTTGGAATCGAACCCACTCAAGTCAAGTCAAGTCATTGGACAGACGCTCTACCAGTCGAGCTATGCTGTTGGCTAGAGCGTCTGTCCAATAACATGACTTGACTTGAGTGGGTTCAATTCCCACTCGAGTCAAGTGTCCCCGGCATCTTGGGGCAACGGATAAATTGACTGATATCCTTAGTGATGCTTCCCTTTGCAGACTAACTTCTAGAAAATAAGTTAAAACCACCAGGAAACCTGTAACTCTCAGCCAACAGCATAGCTCGACTGGTAGAGCGTCTGTCCAATAACATGACTTGACTTGACTTGAGTGTGTTCGATTCCCACTCCAGTCAAGTGTCCCCGGTATCTTGGGGCAACGGATAAATTGACTGATATCCTTAGTGATGCTTCCCTTTGCAGACTAACTTCTAGAAAACAAGTTAAAACCACCAGGAAACCTGTAACTCTCAGCCAACAGCATAGCTCGACTGGTAGAGCGTCTGTCCAATAACATGACTTGACCTGACTTGAGTGGGTTCAAGTTACCTGGGACACTTGACTCGAGTTGGAATCGAACCCACTCAAGTCAAGTCAAGTCATTGGACAGACGCTCTACCAGTCGAGCTATGCTGTTGGCTGAGAGTTACAGGTTTCCTGGTGGTTTTAACTTGTTTTCTAGAAGTTAGTCTGCAAAGGGAAGCATCACTAAGGATATCAGTCAATTTATCCGTTGCCCCAAGATACCGGGGACACTTGTTAGTCTGCAAAGGGAAGCATCACAGTAAAGACACCAGTGGGATTTGAACTCATGGCCTCTGGATCATGTATACTGCGTCTCAACCCATTGAGCTAACAGTTGGATGACAAATATAGCCTTCCTGGTACTTTTCAGTTGATCTTCTGGAAGCCAGTCTGCAAAGGAAAGAATCATAGGAAAGACATCAACGGGATTTGAACTCATGGCCTCTGGATCATGAATACTGCGTCTCAACCCATTGAGCTAACAGATGGCTGACAAGTACAGCCTTCCTGGTAGTTTTCAGTTGATCTTCTGGAAGCCAGTCTGCAAAGGAAAGAATCATAGGAAAGACATCAACGGGATTTGAACTCATGGCCTCTGGATCATGTATACTGCGTCTCAACCCATTGAGCTAACAGTTGGATGACAAATATAGCCTTCCTGGTAGTTTTCAGTTGATCTTCTGGAAGCCAGTCTGCAAAGGAAAGAATCATAGGAAAGACATCAACGGGATTTGAACTCATGGCCTCTGGATCATGTATACTGCGTCTCAACCCATTGAGCTAACAGTTGGATGACAAATATAGCCTTCCTGGTAGTTTTCAGTTGATCTTCTGGAAGCCAGTCTGCAAAGGAAAGAATCATAGGAAAGACATCAACGGGATTTGAACTCATGGCCTCTGGATCATGTATACTGCGTCTCAACCCATTGAGCTAACAGTTGGATGACAAATATAGCCTTCCTGGTAGTTTCCAGTTGATCTTCTGGAAGCCAGTCTGCAAAGGAAAGAATCATAGGAAAGACATCAACGGGATTTGAACTCATGGCCTCTGGATCATGTATACTGCGTCTCAACCCATTGAGCTAACAGTTGGATGACAAATATAGCCTTCCTGGTAGTTTTCAGTTGATCTTCTGGAAGCCAGTCTGCAAAGGAAAGAATCATAGGAAAGACATCAACTGGATTTGAACTCATGGCCTCTGGATCATGTATACTGCGTCTCAACCCATTGAGCTAACAGTTGGATGACAAATATAGCCTTCCTGGTACTTTTCAGTTGATCTTCTGGAAGCCAGTCTGCAAAGGAAAGAATCATAGGAAAGACATCAACGGGATTTGAACTCATGGCCTCTGGATCATGTATACTGCGTCTCAACCCATTGAGCTAACAGTTGGATGACAAATACAGCCTTCCTGGTAGTTTTCACTTGATCTTCTGGAAGCCAGTCTGCAAAGGAAAGAATCATAGGAAAGACATCAATGGGATTTGAACTCATGGCCTCTGGATCATGTATACTGCGTCTCAACCCATTGAGTTAACAGATGGCTGACAAGTACAGCCTTCCTGGTGCTTTGACTTGAACAACAAACAAGACAAATAACTTTAAAAAAATGTGTTACAGCATAAATATAAATCTTTTTCATGGGGGGCCCTGACACTACATCTTTTCACATTGGGGTCCACTGCCCAAATACATGTCAATTTGGGGGGTTGACAACAAAAGGTTTCAGAACCACAGATTCCAAGGAAACAGCTGTAGGTGAATGGATAGAGTCACTGACTAGTGAGCCGCAGGTAACAGGTTCAAGCCTCAGCTACAGCAGCAAGTCAGGATGTCAAATCAAATAGGTATTATTAGGAGTGAAATGGTTGTGTTTATTCACCCCAACTGCACATGACAGCAGTTTTATATCAGTTTACATGTACGTTATTTTCAGTGATGAAGACAAACCGCACAGACGTTCACTGTACTTTAGTACATTTTGTAAACTTATGACTCTGAGTAGAGTATAGCCTGACTTAAACAAACAAATAACAACTTAGTATAGTCAGATTATTTTTTACACAACTTACATTTTGTAATCAAACTACAGAAACGAAAGTTGGTCACCACGGAAACGAAAGTTAAATGCGAAAAAACCACTAAGTGTGGAGGCCAAAATCGTCCCCCCAAGAACCTGTTAGGAGTACGTTTCAGGCAATTTAGAGTTGATTGGTAGTACTTTGTAGTGACTTTTTTTGGTCCCTAACATTCATTGAGCTTTGGACTTAGTAAAATTTTTTTTCACCATTGTGTCATTACCGAAACAAAAGTTTGTCACTACCGAAACGAAAGTTAAATCCGAAAAAATCACTAAGTGTGGAGGCCAAAATACTCCCCCCAAAAACCAGTTAGGAGTACGTTTCAGGCAATTTAGAGTTGATTGGTAGTACTTTGTAGTGGAGTAATTTTTTTTCACCATTGTGTCACTACCGAAACGTTTTTGTGTCACTACTGAAACGAAAGTTACATCCGAAAAAATCACTAAGTTTAGAGGTCAAAATCGTCCCCCCAAAACTTTGTAGTGGAGTCATTTTTTTTCCCACCATTGTGTCAATACCGAAACGTTTTTGTGTCACTACCGACATCACTACCCTAACATTCATCGAGCTCTGGACTTAGTCAATTTATTTTTTCACCATTGGGTCACTACCGAAATGAAAGTTGGTCACTACCGAAACGAAAGTTACATTTGAAAAAATCAATAAGTGTGGAGGCCAAAAAATATCCCCCCAAAAACCTGTTAGGAGTACGTTTCAGGCAAGTTATAGTTGATTGGTAGTACTTTGTAGTGGAGTAATTATTTTTTTTCACCATTGGGTCACTACCGACACGTTTTTGTGTCACTACCGAAACGAAAGTTAAATCCCAAAAAATCACTAAGTGTGGAGGCCAAAATCGTCCCCCCGAAAACCTGTTAGGAGTACGTTTCAGGCAATTTAGAGTTGATTGGTAGTACACTTTGACACAAAACGTATTTGTGTCACTACCGAAACGAAAGTTAAATCCGAAAAAATCACTAATTTAGAGTTGATTGGTAGTACTTTGTAGTGGAGTAAACTTTTTTTCTCACCATTGTGTCACTACCGAAACGTTTTTGTGTCACTACCGAAACGAAAGTTAAATCCGAAAAAATCACTAAGTGTGGAGGCCAAAATCGTCCCCCCAAAAACCTGTTAGGAGTACGTTTCACGCAATTTAGAGTTGATTTGTAGTACTTTGTATTGGAGTAATTTTTATTCTCACCATTGTGTCACTACCGAAACGTTTTGTGTCACTACCAAAACGAAAGTTAAATCCGAAAAAATCACTAAGTGTAGAGGCCAAAATCGTCCCCCCAAAACTTTGTAGTGGAGTAATTTTTTTTTCCACCATTGTGTCACTACAGAAACGTTTTTGTGTCACTACCGAAACAAAAGTGAAATCCGAAAAAATCACTAAGTGTGGAGGCCAAAATCGTCCCCCCAAAAACCTGTTAGGAGTACGTTTCAGGCAATTTAGAGTTGATTGGTAGTACTTTGTAGTGGAGTAAAAAAAAATTTTTCACCATTGTGTCACTACCGAAACGTTTTTGTGTCACTACCGAAACGAAAGTTAAATCCTAAAAAATCACTAAGTTTGGAGGCTAAAATCGTCCCCCCGAAAAACTGTTAGGAGTACGTTTCAGGCAATTTAGAGTTGATTGGTAGTACACTTTGTAGTGACTTTTTTTGGTCCCTAACATTCATCGAGCTCTGGACTTAGTCAATTTATTTTTTCACCATTGGGTCACTACCGAAACGTTTTTGTGTCACTACCGAAACGTTTTTGTGTCACTACCGAAACGAAAGTTAAATCCGAAAAAATCACTAAGTATGGAGGCCAAAATCGTCCCCCCAAAAACCTGTTAGGAGTACGTTTCAGGCAATTTAGAGTTGATTGGTAGTACTTTGTAGTGGAGTAAAAAAAAATTTCACCATTGTGTCACTACCGAAACGTTTTGTGTCACTACCAAAACGAAAGTTAAATCCGAAAAAATCACTAAGTTTAGAGGCCAAAATCGTCCCCCCAAAACTTTGTAGTGGAGTCATTTTTTTTCCACCATTGTGTCACTACCGAAACGTTTTTTTGTCACTACCGAAACGAAAGTTGAATCCGAAAAAATCACTAAGTGTGGAGGCCAAAATCGTCCCCCCAAAAACTGTTAGGAGTACGTCTCAGGCAATTTAGAGTTGATTGGTAGTACTTTGCAGTGGAGTAAACTTTTTTTTTCACCATTGTGTCACTACCGAAACGTTTTTGTGTCACTACCGAAACGAAAGTTAAATCCGAAAAAATCACTAAGTGTGGAGGCCAAAATCGTCCCCCCAAAAACCTGTTAGGAGTACGTTTCAGGCAATTTAGAGTTGATTGGTAGTACTTTGTATTGGAGTAATTTTTTTTTTCACCATTTTGTCACTACCGAAACGTTTTGTGTCACTACCGAAACGAAAGTTAAATCCGAAAAATCACTAAGTTTAGAGGCCAAAATCGTCCCCCCAAAACTTTGTAGTGGAGTCATTTTTTTTCCACCATTGTGTCACTACCGAAACGTTTTTGTGTCACTACCGAAACGAAAGTTAAATCCGAAAAAATCACTAAGTGTGGAGGCCAAAATCGTCCCCCCAAAAACCTGTTAGGAGTACGTTTCAGGCAATTTAGAGTTGATTGGTAGTACTTTGTAGTGGAGTAAAAAAAAAATTCACCATTGTGTCACTACCGAAACGTTTTGTGTCACTACCAAAACGAAAGTTAAATCCGAAAAAATCACTAAGTTTAGAGGCCAAAATCGTCCCCCCAAAACTTTGTAGTGGAGTCATTTTTTTTCCACCATTGTGTCACTACCGAAACGTTTTTGTGTCACTACCGAAACGAAAGTTAAATCCGAAAAAATCACTAAGTGTGGAGGCCAAAATCGTCCCCCCAAAAACTGTTAGGAGTACGTCTCAGGCAATTTAGAGTTGATTGGTAGTACTTTGCAGTGGAGTAAACTTTTTTTTTCACCATTGTGTCACTACCGAAACGTTTTTGTGTCACTACCGAAACGAAAGTTAAATCCGAAAAAATCACTAAGTGTGGAGGCCAGAATCGTCCCCCCAAAAACCTGTTAGGAGTACGTTTCAGGCAATTTAGAGTTGATTGGTAGTACTTTGTATTGGAGTAATTTTTTTTTT
>NC_139941.1:16481190-16573690 GCF_963454915.1 Gymnoscopelus microlampas
ACCAGCATGATTTATGTGGTCATGTGTAACTTCATCTTTGAACCTCCATTGATCATCGGGTCACCGGTATGGTTCACTGGCCATCGGCAGCTAGCTGCTTGTTGTGTGACTTACGCTGCAAGATGAATGCCTTGTCAGTTCTTTCTTTTTGATTAGTACTAGTGTTCACCTGGGGGCATTCAGGCATTGATTAATGCTGAAACAAAAGAAATTAAATTCTTTGACTATATGCCTCTCCCTCTTAGAATGACAAAACAGCTATAACCGCCACAGGCCTCGACTGTGTGTGTGTGTGTGTGTGTGTGTGTGTGTGTGTGTGTGTGTGTGTGTGTGTGTGTGTGTGTGTGTGCGTGCGTGCGTGCGTGCGTGCGTGCGTGCGTGCGTGCGTGCGTGCGTGCGTGCGTGCGTGCGTGAGTGAGTGTGGGAGGGGGTGGGGGGAGGGGGTGGGGGGGTCAGTTGTTAATGGCCCGCTGCATGAAAGTGAAATTCAGATGATGGAACATTGTATGGAGAAACACGTTCCATCAAATATTATTCCATTCTCACTCTCTGGATCTGCACAATAGCCTTTTGTCTTATACAAAAAGACTTACACAATAGTCATTCGTAAATGTCGCTGTTCGCTGTCATATGAGTCGCATTGTCCTCTTAATGCAGAATATCATGGAGCTCAGAAGTGCCTTGCGTCACATCTCATGATCCAATTAGTTAGACTTGGTCCTTGTCTTTGTATATTATCCAATTAACCAGTCAATTTAGTCCACAAAACAGCCAATATATAAGTAACCTTATATACATAGTTGACAGGGGTCCCCCAGGGCTCAAATCTCTTTGCTGAAAACAGCCGATCCACAAGGCAAGTCGATCTGCAATTTTAGCTGAATATTTGCCCCAGAATAGGGATGCTAGGGTTTACTTGGTCAACACCCACTTTCACACCAAATGATAACCGATCATTATATACTCACCCTCCCCTTAATGTGAAACAACTCTCCTTGGTCTGTGCCCCCCCCTATCTGTGTCAGCTGTTGCACTCCTCATCTCCTGTATAACACCCGCTCTGCTCATTTGATTCTGCTGAAGGTCCTGAAAAGGACTAGGTTGTGCTAGGGTTGTGCTAGGTTTGTTGTTGTTTCAATCTGCATCAGCCAGAGACTGCAAAGACCTACAAAATAACTTGACACTTTGATCTTCATGGACATTCTTAAAGACAAATGCTGCTGTCCCTCAGACTGTCAGCTTCGTTTATTTGTTGTCTTATTTGGCTCTGCAATGATTGCATCGTGTTGTGTTTATTGTTTTAACCTGATTGTTGATTTATTTTAGCAACCTTTCCCCTCTCCCTCAAGAGGCCTCGCCTCATGAGACCAGAATTTGTTCTCAACTTGTTTTACCTGGTTAAATAAAGGTTAAAAAAAAACACTTGATCTCTGTGTCACCGTCTTTCTAGCGTTTATGTACTGCCGTGATTCAGTGCTTTCAAGTTCAGCGCTCCACCACCACCACCATTGTCAAGGCTCCAAATAGTGGCTCAGCATTCTTAACCTTAAGTAAAAGCCTGCATTCACCTTAGGGTGCTTTTTTTATCAACATATTTATGAGGCACAGGGAACACAACAGCACCACTTCAACTAAAGTTATCGGCAAAGATTATTTAAATGCTGTTGCATATAAATTACGGTTTCATTTGAAGTCCAAAATCCCAGTAACTCCTGATTGGAATAAAGATGATGTGTCTGCGTGTGTGTTTGTACAAAATGTGGGCTATGTGTCCATACATTTGTGCATCAGTATTTTTGAATGAAACTGTCTTCGGTTGTTATGCATTGCAAAATCATAGCTTATGGAAACATCAAACATTTGGTAGAATGGGTTGCTGTGTGACACAAATGATGCCCCTTCTAATTAATTATGCCACTTCTTTAAATTTTCCCCATGGAGTAAATTTCCTCGGGATACAGATGAACATGTAAGCAAGTCGATAGGCTGTCGGTATCATGGTCAGTATCGTGTCAGTATTAGTTATACTGTATAGGCTCATAATGTTAATTTAAAATAAATGTAACCAAATGGACTTGTAAGGGTCCTCAGTGTTAAATTAACACGAGGGATTGTAGTGTCTTGGCCTTGATAGATCTTGTCAAGTCTTCTAACAGGTTTATACTATTATACAGAACAATTCTATAGTCTACTCTGTCTGTATAGAGACAGTATAGTCATTCTGAATACGAAATCCTGCACCGTTTATATCATCGGATGTTATTACTTTATACCATGTGTAAAATAAATAGTTTTGTAGTGCGTTAGTATTTGAAACGGTCTGTCCCTGCCTCGGTCAGAATGTCAATAGAGTGGTGTGACTATCATCTATTGGGCATCCAAGGTGTAAAAAGAAAGTGATTTGATTGGTTTAAATGTGACAGATGGGGCCCGGTACACTCTTCCCAAGCCAAGAGGCATCGCATCTTGCAATGGAATAAAGCAATCCGAGGACTCACTGAACCTTGGCAAATCCATCAGTGGGTTTTCTATGTGAAATGTCAGGATGTCAATCAATATGGTGAAATGGATGCCCCATGTTTCATAAAGTCATCTGGAGTGTTGCAATTTGACAAGATCGAAAATGACTTTTACTGGCATATAACAGTGTCATTATATCCTTTTTTATTCATATGAAACACCAGTCTATGCACACAGAAGAACATCCGGTGAAATCAATGAACATAATATGTCACATAGTCAATAAACTGTAATGTGATTTTGCAAGATCCAAAGACAAGTATTAAAGTACAGTATAATGGAAATAGAACATTCAATAGACTATCAACATATTGATACAATACTCTTTTTCCCATCTGTAAAAAGAAAATAAATATTGGTTATTCTTTGTACATTTTGCTCCAAACACTCCCCATGACTGATGGTGGTGTTTTATGTAAAAGTACAAAGTGTGTCGAAGAATAAGGCATCAAATCAAATTATTAGAACTAGATTCCCCGTGACAAAATGTTTCCCCCTTTAATGACAAAACTACAAATAAACAATGCAGTACCATTCGTCAGTCAGTTTGCTATGCCCTTTTGCATTCTCATCACAAAAATAGATAAATCTATGTTAAAGTAACTCTGTATGTCTAACACATGACTTTAAGTACAGTAGATGAACAATCAAGGCGGTGAGTTGTTGTGCGCTGCAGCGCGTTGTAAAGTGCAAAAAAATGGAAAGCAAGGTGTTTATTAATAGATGAGTCAGTTCATTGTACAGCCTTGGCACTTTTGACAAATTGCCCGGTTGCATCAGATAATGCTAATCGTTATCCTGGCTGGCTCGGGGCGATAGGATATTCTAATTCTGTTGCCTCCATGAGGCGCGCCGCTGCCACTTACATAAGGTCCCACTGCTGCAGAGCTGCCAATAGCGCTACCTAAAAATCAGATAATACAATACAATCTAGCCTGCAGACTTTTGTTAAATATTTGTTTTTCCAAGGGATTTTTAAGGACATTCAAAATCATAATAAAAAATAATCTGAAAATCACATGTTCATTTCACCATTTCTTTATAGACTATACAACAGGCCCACTAAACCTGCCCATACAGTAGGTGGGCTAGTTGTGCTTTCTGGAGTCTCATATCTGTCCGTTACTGTCATGTCCTTTCTAAGCTTTGGTTGAAGTTGGTATGATATGAAAGCCAGTGAATGGCAGACCTTAACCACATGAGCCCCGGCGGCCCTATTCTGGGCATGTCATACTAGGCAAACATTCGGCAAAAATAGGCGAACATCTGGTGAAAATAGCCGATATACAAGCTCACAATGCGGCGCGTTGCGACACATTGTGAGATTGTGAATCAGCTATTTTCGCTATTTTACGTACAACGAAGTATACAGGGTTTAAAGGAGTACCTCAGCCAAGAAATTACTTTATTTCTATTAGTACCCGGTGGTGTCTTTGACTCACAGAGAATCTTCGTTTGTAAAACATTATTCCTTAACGGTGAATGAAGAATCCAATAATGAAGAAAAAACTTGATGAATGGAATTAATCAGAGACATGACTTAACAGCAAAAAAACATACAAAATATGTCCATAAACTCCAAAACACAGTTCATGTAGGGCTTCAAAGTGTTTTCAACCGTAATCCGTTTAGTGCCTTCCCAAAATATGACCATATAAGAAGAAAATACACTTCCTGGGAAAACCAGCTCATGCACAAAATGACGCGCGTGCCTGGGAGCCCGCGTCCATGTGAATGAGCCCACTGGCACGCCCATGCGCGTTCTTCGCTCGTGCATGTCACGGTTTCAAGCGGAAGTGTTTTAAAAGTGTATTTTTGTCTTCTGTGGTGATATTCTTTGGTATGGTTTTTCAGCAGACTTCGGCAGAAGAGAATCAAAATAATATGAGCTGTGTTTTTGGAGTTTATGGACAGATATTTGATATAGCTTTGCTGTTGTTAAATCAGGTCTCTGATTAATTCCCTATCAAGTTTTTTCTTCATTTTTGGATTCTTCCTTCACCGTTAAGGAATCATTTACAAAAGGAAATTCTCCGTGAGTCAGAGACACCACCGTGTAGGTAAACGATAGAAAGAAAGTAATTTCTTTGGTGAAGAACTACTTTAAGTGGTAAACCGAATGCCTGCAAAACACTCTACACACAAGAGTAGCAATTTCAGAAGATGGTCTCCAAATGTGAATGTGTTATTGCAAAAACCTTCTCTGTGTTTGGCCCCCAGCCGGTGTGAGAATAAAACACAATGGGGGACACGGACAGCATTATAGCAACACAAAGGTTTTCGGTTGGCTGTTTGATATTTGTCCAGTATCTCACAGAGGAGGTCCATGTACTTCCTGTTGTTTTTTCTATGGTATTGCCATATCTTTTGGCTAGTTTGAGAAGTGCCAGGAAAATATGTATCACTGTTAAACCTCAGCAGATATTAGGTCCATTGCTTATAGCCTTTCTTCAGGGTTCATTTCCATCCAAAACATGGTGAGACGCCTACTTTACATCAACTTATTGCTCTATGGCAAGGCATTTCGCCTGACAACCGAATGAAAAGACCCAAATACATTTGCAACACATTTGTATCCTGACCACTGAACAGATCACACACTAAACGCATATTCTTTAAATGACTGAGCGACGCACTACAGTATGATACAAACCCAATTGTCTCGGAATTGGTCGCGCCTCAATGGCCGTTAGGGATGTGTCATTGGGTGCTCAGTGAGGCTAAACAGTCCACAGCTTAGCAGTCATTTTCCCCCGACAGTACTTTTTTTCTTTTTTTAGGAGCATGTACCAAACCAGCCCTTCATTGCACATGCAGTTGGGTTGTTTTTTTTTGTTTTTTGTTTTTTTGTGAACGCTGATATCCTGCACACACGTTAATTGGTCACAGTTGTCGTTAAGTACGTGAAACAGCTCTGTTTACACAGTCATAATGAAGAATACACTGATAAGAACTCTTACAAACATGTCAAGAGACGACTGTTTAAATCCATGCACTTCATGCATAGATGATGGGCATTTGGGAGGCAGCTCAGAGAAAAGTATGGTACGTCTAGCTAGTCTCGAGTCTGGTACTATCTAGTCCATGTAGACCACCTGTTTAGCACACACTTACCACAATTTCTTAACTCATCCTCATTATCCAATGGTACCGTTTGTGAACCATACTACTGTTACTATTTATTACCTATTTATTACCATGCTATTTATTTTTATTTTAAGGGTTCCACTATACTTACAATATCTCCACAACTTTGGATAATGTCACTCAATAACACTCAAACCTCAAACATAATTATTATGTCCTCCATTACTCATACCTACTGTAACACATCTAGACCAATACATCTGACATACACTACACATCTCTCTCTATCTGCATCCATACTGTATTCCACACTGCCCGAATGCGCATGGCAATAGGCACTATGCACAGCAGCCCTATTGGAAAGAAATTGGGCCTCTTCCTTACTTCCTTCACAGGTGTTACCAATGATACTAATGAAGGCTCTGTTCCATTTACTGTAACACAGTGGTTCCCAAACCTTTTAATTTCAAGGACCCCCATAACTCTGAGAGTGGACAAATGGCACCAAATGGACCTTTACGGGTCCATTTGGTTCCATTTGTACACCCAGAGTTACACACCTTTTAAGGTGCCATTTGGAACCCCCTCAAGGAACCATGAGGGTCCCTGGACCACACTTTGAGACCCACTGGTGTTTCCAGTGAGCCAACATGCAACAATATCAGCACCCTGACTCTGTTTGACCCGAATGGAACAGAGCCTTCATTAGTATCATTGGTAGCACCTGTGAAGGGAGTAAGAACAGGCCCAATTTCTCTCCAATATGGCTGCTGTGCATACAGCCTATTAAATGTCGAAAGCGTCATGTAGAGTGATAAGTCCATTGTAGGTCTTCCACTTGTCGTTTTGTGTGAGGTCCCCTTGGCCTCGTACCACGTGCGTCAGATTGTGCAGGGAAGTGTCTCTGTGGCCACATCATAAAGTCGGATTCCTGTAAATTTGCTGCACTTGGTGATTTTGACTAGTCTGTGTCTGACCATCAGAGAGTTCAGTCTAGTTCTTTTTTTTTGTCTGATTGTCTGTCTTTTGTTAGAGTAATAGTTGAATCTTCTCAGTTATTTGTGTCAGGTCGCCTTTAGATGAGGATTAAGGCCCTGAAATGATGCTGCTGCCTTCTACTTCATGCCGCTTCGCAGCACTTGATTGGCTGCGATGAGCATGACGCTGATGATGAACGCAATGGCGAAGGCGCATATCAGGCTCTTGCGCACGCACGTCTGCTTGACCTGCTGCGTCGGGCTAGAACCTCGGGGAGAACGCGAGGAGGAGGTGGTGGTGGGGTGAGGAGACAAAGAGTGGGAGAGACAGAGAGAGAAAGGTATTAGATCATCTGCCTGGTCCATCGAATTGAATCTTATTTAATGCTAGAGAGACGTTTAATAGTCATTTCCAAGCGAGGGCTCATCACAAAACCTTTTACAAGTATGCAAACACAATTATGGGATGAACAGAGCCAGGGAGATTCGTTTTCACACCTGTATGCCACATAATTGCATCTCGATTGCAACGTTGACTTGGTTTCCCTCAAATGAGATGGCAAACAAATGGGGCTATGATCAGCATATTAAGGTGTATGCTACCAACCATGGCAATCTCCGAATATCTGTGGCATGCACACACAACTATTATATTAGTTGAGCCGCAAAGCAATTGTGTAATTATTGAAATGAGGTTGTCTAGGGTTTTGTAAAAAAAAAGAAAATATATATTATATATAATAGGGAGGGAGGTGAGGGCAATCTGACAGAGAGAAATTGTCACGTTCATGCTCGTCTCACACGCGCAATGCATATGTAGTGATTTAGACCCGAGCTGGGATCGAACTCCAGCCTCCCACTCGGCAAACCGACGCACAACCTACCGTTGTTGTGGCCGGGTCTTGTCTGGGGCACTACATCTACCCCCTCAGTTTTTGGGAGCGCGTCCTCGCGCCTCACACTACACGCTACGCCGCTCACGATACGCTCGACGACGCACGTCTTTCATGTCCCCCACAAGAGAACCTCCCCCATGTCCTGCCGACTACGCCAGATGTAGTGATTTAGATCCGAGCTGGGATCGAACCCCAGTCTCCCACTCAGCAAACCGGCACACAACCTACCTTGTTGTGGCCGGGTCTTGTCTGGGGCACTACACATATAGAAACACTGTTTCTATATGCTGTTCAAATGAGGAGCGCAGTGAGAATGCAGGCGTGTCGCTCCCCATTAATGGGCCCTTTATTCCAGTGGTTCTAAAACATTTTCATGTCAAGGACCCCCAAATTGATACATATTAAGCCACGGACCCCCCATTTGAAACGTTTTAGCGCCAGGGACCGACATAAGAGAAGATCTTTGATTAAGACAGAATTCTACAACTGTCAGCGACAAAGAAACCTATGATCTGAATAGTTATTCTTTTACAATACATTCTTTCGTTGGATTAACTTCTAGTTGGTGAAATTATAGTGAAATTAACCACTTTAAACATACCTCTTTTGTTCAAGGCATGGACAAACATTCAAAAAAAATAACCAGATCTACAAGCTCACAAAGCACAGAATCGCAAGTTCCTTTTTTTAAAAATCAATTCATGAAATAGTGCTTAACTGTTCATCAGTTTGCTGGGGAATCCCCACCCCCAAGGACCCCTGGGGGTCCCCGGACGGACCCCACTTTGAGAACGAACCAACGCTTGAATTCAGCATCGTAGCATATTGTTCCACCTATACTGTAAGACGGGGCTGTTGCTTACTGTCTATGTCCACCTGGCAGTCCGCAGGGTTCTCTAAGTGCTTCTCCTCGGTCATGATGATGTTCTCGATGTCTTTCATGGACAGGTGGTCACAGAACGTGTCGTACAGCAGCCTCTTCAGCTCGTCCACCGTCAGCTTCTGCATGTCACACTGGAAGGCAGTGGTGGAAAAAGTACTCAAATGTCTTACTTAAAGTAAAAGTATCAATACTGCAATGTAGAAGTGCTCTGTTACAAGTGAAAGTCCGGAATTCAAAATTGACCTGAGTAAAATTATAAAAGTATTGGTATCAAAATGTAAAGTACCAAAAGTAAAAGTACTAAAATGCAGATCTACAAGCTCACAACACGTTGCGACGCGACGTGTTGTGAGCTTGTACGGCTATTTTAAAATAGCCTGGGTATAAAATAGGGCTAAAGTGGTTCATGTATGTTTTATAATGTCATAATTTATATCTGCAAAGTAACTAGTAACTAAAGTTTTCAAATAATTGTAGTGGAGTAAAAGTACAATATTTGCCTCTGAGATGTAGTGGAGTAGAAATAAAAGCATAGACAACTGGAAATTCTCCAGTAAAGTAAAAGTACCTCAAAATTGTACTTAAGTACAGTACTTGAGTAAATGTACTTAGTTCCTTTACACCACTGCTGGAAGGCACACAGCAAGATCATCGCTGTTGAAGGACCACTTCACTCATTTCCCACCTATCTCCATATTATAATTAGTCCTCGCTAATGGCCAATTTAAGATGGTATAATTTCCATCTACCGTATACTCACTCTGGGCCCTATCTTCCGCCTGGCGGAAGCGCACACGTTAATCCTATCTTATGCTCTCAAACGGCAGATCAACTTCTTCAAGTACTTGATTCTTCATTAACCCTATTAGGCCTAATAAGAATTAACCCATCAAGACCTGGAACGCATCTGTGTCACTTTTTTGATTTGAGCTAAAAAGCATTATTTTACACTTTGGCTATTCAAAAATAGCAGATATACAGACTCGTAGCGCGGCACCGAGTGCCGCACTACGAGCTTGTAGATCTGCTATTTTTGAGAAATAGTGAAAATGTGTGGAAATCTTGGAATTCTTTTACTGTCTCTGCTCAATGGACAGCAGTTAACAGTCGTATCCAGAGAGCTCCAACACAAGGACGTGCAGGGACGCACGCCCTTGTGCTTTAATGTGTGGCTTAAATGAAGAAGAACGTAACTGAGAATGAGCGAGTGCATGATTATTAAGTTGATATGTCAAGATATCATTGATGTGTTTACTGCTTGATTTTACTGCTTCCACACTTTAACTTTTCCACAGCAGAAAATTATTTGCTTCTCCAATATCTCTGCTGTCCGGCAGAAACCAGCTAACTCCAAAATGTTAATTTTTCAGGAAATTAAAAAAAAGTGGAGTTAGGAGGTTTTGTTCATCATTGATAAGAACAGCTGAATGGACCTCCAAGCTCACAATGAGGTTGGAGGACAAAAGGGGGTGGAGCCTGGAGTCAGCAAGAAAGTTTGAGGATCCAATGGAGTTAGCTGGTTTTGTCAGAAGCGCTTTTTAATGCTTTTCATTGGTTCAATATTTTTTTTTACCAACACACAGACGTAAAGGGTGTTCATTAGCACTGATTTATAGAAAAAAATGCAAAAGCATCAAAATGGAGTTAGCTGGTTTCTGCCGGACAGCAACGATATGTTATCTAAATACCAACAATGGTTGAGCAGCCACACCCTAGGCCATAGCATATAGCCTATATTTGAATTGAATGCACTGTCAGGGTTTGATTGGGACACAACTGTTTTACACGCAATTAATGTATGGATTCTGGCGACCAACTGAAAATATAAGCTGTTCGTAACTGATCGCTCTGTGTGCCAGTGCCATGACCCATGACGCAAGGCAAACACCCACACATGCATGAGCAATGACGCAAACACACGTACGAACAGAAGGTAGACAAGGGCAAAGGAAGGGACCTTGGATGAGATAAGTTTAAGGTTAGGCACACACGCACGCGCGCGCGCACACGCACACACGCACACACGCACACACACACACACACACACACACACACACACACACACACACACACACACACACACACAAACAGAAGGTAGATGAGGACAAAGGAAGCGATCTCAGATGAAAGAAGTTTAAAGTTAAAGTTGCCAGTCTTTGATCTGTGCCGGAAGGCAGCTTGCCTACTAATCAGAACTTAGCCTTATTCTGGATTTAAGAAAATCCTTGATACTCAGTCCATCTGTTCTCTGCATCACATTGGCAGGATAGAACTCTGGTGTTCCGCCAGATATAATAATTGTCAAGCTATGCAATCTTTGTCAGATACGTTAAACGTCCCTTGGGTCTCTTGTGTTTCTCTGGCATGAAGTTGGAAGCCTCTATCATACAGTATAGTAGTTAGGCTAATACTTTAACCTATACTGAGAATCTGCTTTCTTATAATACATATATACCTACACCATACATGGACAACTGGTGGCCCGGGGGCCACATGCGGCCCCCACCTTCACTTAATGAAATATTATTGATTTCAGCTGTTACAATTCCAAACATGCAAACATGACCCGCTTTAATTACTTCAGTCTATATTAGTAGCTTAATGACTAGTATTCAAAATCTATTGCCTTTTATGTCCAATGTATTTGTATTTAAGTTCAAAAATTTAACATAAGTATAACTAAATGCATTTGAAATTAAATAAAACTGTTACTTTTCATGATTCCAATAAAAAAAATAGCAAAAGAATAATTGCAGATCTCAAAACGCATCACGACACGTTTTCAGCTTGTAGATCGGCTGTTTTTGCTACTTTTGTGTACGGCATTCATTTACAAAAAAAGTTAAAATACAGAGATAAGAGGTGATGTCTGCCCGACAGTATAAGCAATGTGGCCCTCTGGAGTGAGTGTGGAAATATAGTGTCCTTCTCCATCATCAAAGTTGCCCACCCATGGCCTACACTAGATGTATCAGTGTTGATTTATCCATTTGTAACTCATTGTACAAATGTAACCAAATGGACCCTGTTACATCTGCACACTTGAGAGCACAGAGAGTACATTTTGAGTTATTTCACTGTGTATCTTCTGAGATTTTTGCCCTTGTTTAGCGCTGCCAATCGCAACAGCTACTCCAGTCATTATCACATATTATCACAAATTAAGTCAGATGTGTCTTGAAGATTAACACCAACAACTCATTAATTTCCATTACACGTCAACGTGAGCAGGTAATTATCTATGCTACTCTGAGCGAAAGAATTTACATTTTGTTTACTCTGAGATTGAGCAAAATAAATATAACGGGTAGACCACCCTATGGGTTTTGAAGGACACTATAGCTGTCACACGGGAGTCACGAAATCTTACCACGAAAGGCTTCAAACGGCACTGTGGGAGGCAACTTCCCATTAGCCGTGCAGAGAATGCGTCAGTTAAACACATTTCTGCCTTTTAGATGTGCTGTTTCTGTGCTTGTCAGTTTACTACGCATTGCTGCCTTTGACTCCTGTCACCTGATAATAAGTAGGAGGTGTAGCGTCAGAGACTGAGTAATGATTACCTTCCAGAAGACGGAGTCAAAGTCGGTGCCGTTGAATTTATCCGGCATGCCGGCCGCCGTCAGCTTCGGGCCAAGGAGAGTTACAAATTCCTCAAAGTCCACGAGGCCATCACCTGCCAAAATGTTTATTTGTACACATTTGTCCACATTTCGCGCACAACGGCAAATCAAAGTGCTTTACATAAGGCAGTCAAGGACAAGGATATAGACACAAAAACGTAGAAATATATAAAGTAGCAGGCCTAAATAAATTAAAGTATGGTTTTATTTTTTTCTTGATAAGGATGCTTCTGTACTTTATGATAAAGGTTTTCCTGCATTAGGTATTTGCACGAATGTTCAGGAAAGTATGTGTCTGTGTTTGAGTGTACGTGTTACACATAAGCATGACATCCCATCTGTACGTACGTGTGTGTGTGTGTGTGTGTGTGTGTGTGTGTGTGTGTGTGTGTGTGTGTGTGTGTGTGTGTGTGTGTGTGTGTGTGTGTGCGTGCGTGCGTGCGTGCGTGCGTGCGTGCGTGCGTGCGTGCGTGCGTGCGTGCGTGCGTGCGTGCGTGCGTGCGTGCGTGCGTGCGTGCGTGCGTGCGTGCGTGCGTGCGTGCGTGTGTGTGTGTGCGTGTGCGTGCGCGTGAGTGTGTGTGTGTGTGCTTGTCTGACCGTCCATGTCCAGTCTCTGGATGATCACTTCCAGCTCCACTTCGTTTGGCATGTAGCCCAGGGAGCGCATGGCCATGCCCAGCTCCTGCTTAGAGATGAACCCGTTCCCGTCGCGGTCAAACACCTTGAAGGCCTCGCGGATCTCTGTGGCGAACAAGCAAAAACACACACACACACACACACACACACGCACACGCACACGCACACGCACACGCACACGCGCACACGCACACGCACACGCACACGCACACACGCACACACGCACACACGCACGCACGCACGCACGCACGCACACACAAACACACTTTATTTTCTACTCCTTTTCAGAGCTTCCAGTACAGACTGTTAGGCAGAGGCATTTGAAAGTAACACGGTGTTCTACAAGCTCACAGCTGTGTAGTGTTGTGTTGGATGGTCAACACTTAAATTGTTCTTTATCTTTTACTTAAAACAGCTTCTGTTTAATTTTGATGACGCATTTACCATCCATATACTCAGAAAGTGATGAAACTGAATACCCCAAAGGACTGTTGCCGAAAAGCATAATCCCTTTGATGTCTCTTGTCACTGTACACATATCTAATGAAGCACATTTGCAAGGACAATACTACATAATTGGAGCACAACATTGTTTCAACTTTTCCCCCAGGCTTGAGGAATTATTGTTTTCCCAGTGCTCCCATCCCCAAGAGCAGTGGTGGAAAAAGTACTCCCATTCTTTACTTAAGTAAAAGTACCAATACTGCAATATAGACATACTCCGTTACAAGTAAAAGTCCAGAATTCTAAATTTACTTGAGCAAAAGTACAAAGGTATTGGTATAAAAATGTACTTAAAGTACCAAAAGTTAAAGTACTAAAATATTTGAAAATAGCCTACAGTATGTAAGTACAGTAAGTACATTACTTGAGTACATGTACTTAGTTATTTCCACCACTGCCAAGAGGAATTAGAACTTTTCAGGCATCACAAGCTGTTCGAGTTTCTGTTACAGCGTGCCAAATGGGAGCTCAACGCCATCAGTTCAACGCCTGACATTTCTCACATTATTCACCTGTTACTGCAGCCCATTCACCTCATGTGGCTCTGCTGGGTCTGCTCGGATCACATCAGTGGATCTCATCGAGAGTGTTCCTTTTTTAAAGGACAAGGACTAGCTTTCTCTTTCCCTGTCTCGCTTGTTCAAGCTTTCTTTATTGTTACATCTTGTGTACGGGTACAAAAGAGTACAAAGTATTTTGTTCTGGTCCCTCAGATATTATTGCAGCAATAACCCTTCAATACATTCACAGATTCTCTGCCAGTGTGTGTGCGTGCAGGGCCCCAGGGGTCGCAATGTGCAGAGTGGGAAGTCGTTCAGATAAGCGGATCTCCAAAACATTTTGATAAATCTGAAAATCCCCATACAGCATACGTTGCTGTCCAGCAGAAACCAGCTAATTCCATTTTGACACTTTTGCATTTTTGTTTCCAAAAATCAGAGCATTAAACCAGCTAACTCCATTGGATCCTCAGACGTTCTGCTAAACCAGCTAACTCCACCGGAGTTAAGTGGTTTTGCTGACTCCAAGCTCCACCCCCTTTTGACCTCCAACCTCATTGTGAGCTTGGAGGTCCATTCAGCTGTTCTCATCAATGATGAACAAAACCTCCTAACTCCAATTGTTTAATTTCCTGAAAAATGAACATGTTGGAGTAAGCCGGTTCCTGCCGGACAGCAGAGATATGGAGTATAGCACTGACGTCATAGATTGGCCTGGACTCCATATTTGGGCATGTCACACATGGAACTCCATATGGGCATAAAAGGGACACAGACAGACAGGTGCAATGGGTACAGTGACAACAGGTGCAATGGGTATTGCATAAGCGGATGGGGCATAGCATTTAAATCGCACCGTTCCTGAGCAGGCCACTGGTCTAGCTGTAATATTAAACATACTGAGAGTATAGCAGAAACTGTCTGTTGGTTCTAGCTCCAAAGGTCCTTGGAAGTGCTGTGTGCAAGTTAATCTATGCCAATGTTCACCTCCCTGACCCCGCTGCAGCAGCAGACACCACCAGGCCCCTATCTACTGGAGAGTCAGTGGGCTGAAGACCCCCCGGCTTCCAACAGGCAGGATCTCAACGGACACTATCGCTTCCACAATCTCCAAATGCTACAAAGAGTCTGTAACTCTGCCCTGTAAATGTTGAGAACAGGCAGTGGTGGGAAAAGTACTCAAATGTTTTACTCAAGTAAAAGTATCAATACTGCAATGTAGAAGTACGCTGTTACAAGGGAAAGTTGTCCGGAATTCAAAATGTACTTGAGTAAAAGTACAACGGTATTGGTATCCAAATGTACATGAGGTACCAAAGTAAAAGTACTAAAATGTTTGAAAATAGCAGATCTACAAGCTCACATCGCGTGAGCTTGTAGACCGTCTATTTTCAAATAGCAAAGGTATAAAAAAGGACTAAAGTGGTTAATGTGTGTTTTATAATATAATAATTTATATTATAAAAGTAACTAGTAAAGTTTTCAAACAATTGTAGTGGAGTAAAAGTACAACATTTGCCTCTGAGATGTAGTGGAGTAGAAGTAAAAGTATTGGAAATTGGAAATACTCAAGTTAAGTACAAATACCTCAAAATTGTATGAAGTACTACTTAAGTAAATGCACTTAGATACTTTCCACCACTGCCCGCTCTTCAGACCGGAATGGGTATTCGACCAATCACGATACGGTGCTCACAAAAAATATCTACAGTATGTTAATATGTTTTTTTTATTTCAATTTCTGCTAAGCAGCTAGATAGGCTTTGACTAGATTAGACTACTTTTGTCTAGATAGGCTTTGACTCATTTGTTTTCCAGTATCTACACGACTGCAAAGTACAGACTGCGTTTGAAAACGGTAGAAGCCAACATGTCTGTCTTGAGAGACTAGGCAGGAAATGATGCTCATCCTGTTTCATTATGAATTACTTTTATGTTCATTAATCCTGTGTTAAAGGAGTAGTTCACCCAAGAAATTGCTTGTTTTCTTTTCTTTTTTTACTTATCAATTACACTCCCCATGAAGCTTTCAATTCATGGAGATCGTTTTTGTTTTTGTCACGTTCCTGAGCCAATAATTTGATGACGGGTCATCGGTCAGTAGGAGACTCAGTACGAGACTCTTTGAGTCTCCGGAGTTGTCTGTCATCAAATTATTGGCTTAGGAATGCGATAAAAACTAAAAAAAAATCTCCATGAATTTAAGGCTTCATGGGGTGTGTAATTGATGGAAAATAAGTAATTTTTTAGGTGAACTACTCGTTTCATAAAGAACCGTCTGCAGTATTGATCCAGACCAGGGACAGATGATCAGGATACGATATTTGGCGGACCAGTATCAGGTCACGGTGGCTCAGCACTTGACTTGGATGCATTTCCTGAACCATTCCAAGCATGTCTTGCAAGAGCAATTCCATTCCCTCTTATCAAAAGGACTCCAGGACATGAGAGGATCAAAGGCCATGAGGAGAAATGAAGTCCATGCTATTACAGAGCAAACATCAATGAGATAAATCTATTGGCTGCCGCCTCCCTTATTGTCTGCATATACGTTCTCTGAAACCGCATAGCATTCCTCTCCTTTTGTGCTCATGATAAGCAGCTAAATTACTTCGTTTAAATGCAATAAATGTCATCACCTGTCCACATTGCTGCTTTGTTTCCCAAGGCACGCTTCAATGTCAAATGCCTTATTAGCACTCAAAGGCAACGTTCGAGAGATGAATTTTAAGATTCATGTGATGCGCAAAACACAGCAACACACATTTTTACTGACTTTACCGTGTATAAACCACTCAGTTGATCTCTGCATAATCTCATTGAATACCCATGTGTACAACATTGCTAATCTTGCATTTGCCAGAATCCAGATATTTACCAAGCAGATTATAATGCATTTTAAGTATGTTCACAATGCATCATAGACATGGGATGCATAGCAAGTGTTACAAAAGATTTTACAATCATCATGTAAAATGTTTTATTCACATGCAATCTCTTCGCAAGCATTATGCAAACAAAAGATAGGTGAAAATTGGAATTATGGATTAGGTTGGTGCCGTGTGTACCAGCCTAATCCCTGGTTAATTTCGTACCGGTTCATTTAACTTATGATCAATACACTAAAATATGAACTTGTGAGTCACATTGGACATTGTACCTCAACAATAGAGTAACATACACTTGTTGAGTCTATGCTAAGGCACACTGCAGCTTCTGTTTTTGATAACACACCTCAATACAAATCTAATGAATGCGTAACAATGGGTAATCTATGTGTAACCGAGCAGTAAACAAGTAGGGAATGTCAACTGTCACTTCAGTTAATGATTTAAAGTGCATAAATTGCCACAGAAAATTAATAGTATACACACGGTTTATCACAGAAAAGAACTGCAAGCTCTGAAATAGCACCCCATTGATTTTGAGGATTTACGGCACAATTCACCATACGATATGAATGGGAATCGTTGAAGCCACATGATTTATCGATGTGCCAGTGTAGCAATGAATGTCCAAGCCCCCAGCCAGAATACACGGCTGACACTCTATGACGGATATTTCGGTCGAACCAAACAAAGAAATACAACAACAGTGGGTATCAGTGACAGTGGAAAATCGTCCTATTATGCCAGTCGCGCCAGCCCTGAGGAAATAGCTTGTTTAACCAAGAATACGGTCACTGAATCCAATCCTCTCCGCAGGGACTTGACAATCATGTATTATAATGGATTACAACCTGGGATCCAATTTATGAAGCAGAGCAGTGACATTTACTGCAGCTATTTTTCCACGTTGCTTTTGCACCCTCTCGAATGTGGATTTGTTTTTGAAATCGCATATGTTCTTTTCTTCCCTAGGTGTCTGCAATTCCATTGTTTACAAAGTGACAATAGCACTGTATCCACCTGATGTCCCGCTGCCATCTGTTTACCTTAGGAACAGAAGCTCTCATTGAAAAACATCAATGCCGCCCTATGGGAGGCAAAAAAAAACATTCTTATATGGTGCCCCATCAATTTTAGACAGCACATCTCCCTCCAGAACTTTATTTATCAGCCAGCTGGTTTGAGAGGGACAAATTACGCCTTGAATCGAATGTTTGTCACGTTGTTTCACCCCAGCATGCTGAGGAAGTGTTATGCCAAATGTATGCTCCGTCAAGCAGACCTACAATCTCACAACGGGTCGCTGATGTGACGTGTTGTGAGCTTGTAGGTCTACTAATTTCGGTGTTCGATGCGTTTGGGCCTTTCAGCCACACGAAAATGCTGTTTTCGGCCACTAAAACAGAGATTTTTGTAAACGGGTAAAAAAGTTAATATTTACCAAAATATCCGATTCAGTGGACCTGATTAGACATGTAAACCGGAGATTTGGATGTCACCGCTCATTCGCGCATGGTCATTATAATAATAAATAATAATATACATCCAATTTAAGAAGCCTTTAGTAAAGAACGAAACTAAATATAGCTGTCACTCAGACAGTTCATCCCAAGAGAGGTTGACTCATCTCCCTCCAACATTATTCATTTCTCTGAGACCACATGACACACAGCTTAACCTGCACCTTAATCTTAATTACACCAACGCTGTAAAAATGCTATTCTTTTGTCATTCCTTTTCTCATTTTCTCTGGTGTTCTCTCCAATTAATCCATCCTGTGAAGAAAAACTCATTGCTCTGACAGAATGCACAAAATGAACAAGCAAAAATACTTCCTATCTCGTCTCTCCCTCTCCCTCTCCCTCTCTCTCTCTCTCTCTCTCTCTCTCTCTCCCTCTCCCTCTCCCTCTCCCCCTCTCTCTCTCTCTCTCCCTCTCTCTCTCTGTCTCTCTCTCTCTCTCTGTCGCTCTCACTCGCTCGCTCTCACTCTCAATCTCTAATGACTTGAATTATCCCGTTCAATCAAAGCGTGGCATCTGGCAAAGTTTAACTGCCAGTTAGTCATTTACCCGGGATAAAAACAAATAAAAATGTGTGGCACACATAATTTAAGTGATTAACTGTCGTTAATGCCGCCAATATCCACTTGCAAACAAAACAAAAACACAGCAAGTGAAATAAACAGTGGGCAGAGATGATTATCCTTCATACAGTGCATCTACCAAACATTAATAGTTTAAAGGATCTGGGCTATCAGTGATACCAACGTTTATAGATAGCCTTGTAAATAGTGGGCATCCAGTGTTATTTGTATTATTCACAGGGGCAAGAATTTTTATTGGCTTCCGAGTTACTATTTCACAAATGTCTTATGGCATGGGTCTAGGGGGCGAGCCGTCTAGAAGAGTTTCTGAGTTTGTGTCTGTCTATGTGTCTGGGGCTATTCTCACAAACCACTGAACTGATCAGCTGCTAAATGTTTTGGACATGCTGCCAGGAGGCCAGGGCAGTAAATCCTACATTTTTGAATATTTATATATATATATGCGTTGCTGTACAGCAGAAACCAGCTAACTCCATTTTCTCGCTTTTTCCCCCCATAAATCAGTGCTATTGAACACCCTTTATGTCTGTGTGTTGACTAAAAAATATTGAACCAATGAAAAGTATTAAAAAGTGCTTCTGACAAAACCAGCTAAATCTATTGGATCCTCAAACTGTCTGCTAAACCAGCTAAGTCCACCAAAGGGGGTGGAGTTAGCTGGTTTTGCTGACTCCAGGCCCCACCCCCTTTTGACCTCCAACCTCATTGTGAGCTTGGATAATGGTCAATTATCCAAGCTCATGGTCAATTTAGCTGTACTTATCAATGATGAACAAAACCTCCTAACTCTTTTTTTCCCCCTGAAAAATGAACATGTTGGAGTTAACTGGTTGCTGCCAGTATATAGTTTGGCTTGGCTCTAGCTGTCTATGACAGGGTCCGTTTGTCTCAGAAGAACACACTGGAGCACTTCAGACTATTGTAAGCCTCTTTATCAAGGTACTAACTAGGTACTAAGTATACAAGGTAAGACTGACGTTTTGATGCTATACTGCATCTTCCTCATAGTCATGAATGGTTTGTCTGTCTGCCATGTCCAAAGTTAATCTCAGAAACCACTGGAGCGATCAGTGCCAAGATGTGTATGCTTTGCACACTGCTTGTAAGCCCACAGAAGTATCTCCAAGGCAATCGGACTGGGATGGCGCTGAAACCTTGCTAAAATCTTGAGTCATACATCATAGATACGTTACTGACCTCACAGATGTCACAGGCTGGCTACATGAAGTCCAGGACCGCATTGGAGCCAAGTATATGAGATTCACACTAGAGCCATACTGTTTCTAAGTGGATCCTGAGATCCACATTATTTCCTGGTTAACTTATAACTTTACACTGGAAGTCAATAGAGGTCTGATTGGGCTGCAACTTTGGCCAAATATGGAGATCAGCATGGAAGCCATGCATAATTCGACCCCGTCTTTTACAACGCTTCCATATGGAAGCGTTGTAAAAGACGGAGTTTAATTATGACCAGGAAAGTATCTGGGTATCATTTTAGATTTTTTTGGCTATTCAAAAATAGCAGATATACAAGCTCATAGCGTGGCACAGAGTGCCACGCTATGAGCATTTTTTTTTGTGAACATTTTTGCAAATCTTTGGATATATATATTAACGTTTGTAACTCAAATCTTTGCTTCTGGGGGGTCCCTGGAACAAAATATTTTGAGATGGGGTCAGCGGCCAAATACGTATCATTTTGTGTGGTCCTTGACATGAAAAGGTTTGAGCACCACTGATATAGAAACTGTTTTCTAAAACATTAGGATTTACGTTAGGAAACGTTAGGATTTAGAATACATTTGTAGAATCGTATCTCAGGTCTTAATGGATTAATCACATGCCTTTATACATAACTCTTTTAGAACAGAAACTAACTTCACTTTCTCTGAATTAATGTCTTTAGCACTAGTCGTAGCCAAGCCTTAGAGCTGGAGCCAAGCCTTGGAGCTGCATTCATCATATACTATATCTGTGGGACACCACAGAGGGGGTGTGCTGTTGTTTTTTTGCTTTGATGTTGAAAGGTAGGCTACTTGTTGGGCTTCAAAAATAGCAGGCCAGTGGTGGTCTCCCTGGTGGGATGTTGTGATCTGAAGATGAAACGTCCAAGTGAAGCTCTGGAGCTTTGAGAGCGAGCCATCTGAAGCTGAACCCTCACAAGAGTAAGGCGCACTGCACCGCTGAGGCACTGTGCTGCAAAAAACCTTGTATCTTGAATTATTATTCATCGTATGGATTCTTATTTTTTTCATAAACTAATGCCCTATTTTATATTATGTTGAATGACAAAAGTAGCAAGAATAGGCGATCTACAAGCTCAAAACATATTACGGTGCGATGCATTGTGAACTTGTAGGCTATTTTGTCTATTTTGTAAAGGGACGCCATGTTGAAAGTTGTCAAGTCCGTCTGTGGGTGTTATAGTTATTTAACCAGTGAAAAGTGTAAACAAGAAACTAAATAATAACTACATTGGAACACAGGTTATTTTTTACATTTCCTGAAAAGGAAGGATTTTGGACATACAAGGTTTCTGCCCGACAGTGACAGTAAACAGTATGCAGTGTGTCAGTGAAGTCGGCAACATGTTTGCTGCAGCTTGGAAGCAGTGAGTAATCTCCTGCTACTGCACATGGGTGCACACTAAACAGCAGTAAACTAGACCTGCTAGAAAGAACATATAGTTAAGCCGTTTGCCTGTTTAGTGTCTGTGTCTTCTTGACCAAGGCTGAGGCATTATTCATGTCACATTTAAAGTACAGATACTCAAAAAATGTACTCAAGTAACGGTACTCAAGTAAATGTACTTCATTACTGTCCACCACTGCATTTAACATAAGACTGTAAAGAAACACATCCAAGAATGAGCATCATGGTCTCTAAAACATAGAATGGGAAAACCAGAGAACTGGGTGAAACAAGCTAACCTCGTTCGCACTGAACAGAGACACATCTCATGGGAAATATTTATCTGAATCTTCAAGGCGTGCCTGCAGCAAATCGTTACCCCTTTTCTGGTTATTTTTAGCAATGCTTAAAACTCGGCTAATTACTAACAAATCGTTTTTTGGAGAGCGTATAGGCAAACACTGGGTGTTTTGGAGCTGAGACGTGACTGTGGCTGTAATCCTGAGCCAGAGAGGCTTGCCTCCTCAGCTGGGCCTGCCATCTGTTAGGGTTTCCTCCGATCAGTATTTGCACTCTCTTTTTCCCACTCTTCTCCCTAATTTAGACATCGGCAATTCCCTCTACATGAGTATTGTCCCTGTCACTGTCAACTCCTACTATTGGTCTTGGGAAGGGTGTACAGTAAATGGTTCTGAAAGAGAGGGCCAGGGACCCCCAGGGGTCCATTGAAGGGCTTACAGGGGGTCCCCAGCAAAATGAGTTAATATAGCAAAATCTGTTTAACCACTTTAACCCTGTTTTAAACTTTGGCTATTCGAAAATAGTCGATCTGCAAGCTCACGATGTGTCGCATCGTGACACGTGAACATTTTGTTTGTTTGAACATTTTTGAAAAATTGTGAAGCGTTTTGAAACTTTTTGAATCGTTTGGAA
The DNA here is from genome assembly GCF_963454915.1 of Gymnoscopelus microlampas. Classification (NCBI taxonomy): domain Eukaryota; kingdom Metazoa; phylum Chordata; class Actinopteri; order Myctophiformes; family Myctophidae; genus Gymnoscopelus; species Gymnoscopelus microlampas. The sequence continues at coordinate 16,503,376 of NC_139941.1, forward strand.
ATGTTTTGACTCAAATCTTCTCTTCTGGGGGTCCCTGGCACAAAATCTTTTCAGATGGAGGTCCGCGGCCAAATACATTATTCATTTGGGGTCCTTGACATAGAAAAGTTTGAGAACCACTGCTGCAAGACAACCATGTCACCATGATAGAGAGGACCTTTGCTGGGAGGGCATAGTGCGTGCGAAGGAACCCAATACCCCCCGCCACCCCCCCCCCACCCCCAGTTCCGCTCCCTCTTAAATAGGCACCCCAAGTGACCTGTAGGAGTCACTAGTGCAGCGGCAGAGAACACCCTCCCCTGCCGGCTTCCCACCAAGGGCTTCACCCCTGCTGCTTGCAGAAGCAATTAGGCTCTATTCAAACGGATGGGTTTTTGGCCAAACCTTACACTTCATTTTATTACCTTAATAAAGATTGTCATAAATACTGTATGCTTCCAGTCGCTAGTTTAAAGTCTTCTTTCAATCACCATGATAGGCGTTTTGGTAAATTATGGTCCCATTTATTTTTAAATTAATGATAGTATGGTAGCTTATGTTTCTAGGGTTTCTACTGGATCTAACGAGTGAAGACCCGCCCTCGCTGCGGTTCAACCGGTATCAACCGGATATAGAAAGGTGACGGATTTGAAATCGCTGCAAAATAGGCTTCATTTACGGTCTGTAGAAAACAATGGCGTGACGCTGTCCATAGGTTTTTACGGTCTATGCTTCCCACCCAAGAACACTGCCATTTGAATTTGTTGGAGCACCCAGCCAAGCTGGAGGCACCATGGAGGAATCGAACCAGTCTCTATACGTTGGTGGTGGGCAGGAACTTTACCACTGCACCACCTGGATGCCGCCAACATATCCGCTCTTTATGCAAGACCCTTGATATAAATGTGTGTAAAAAAAAAAACAGGTTATCTCTTCACTTCCCTGTGCGTGGGTGTGTGTACAGTATGTGCATGTGTGCTTGCATGTGCATGCATTAATGCGCGTGAGCGTGCCTGTGCATGAGCATTGCCAGCCTATTTTTATACAGCCAAAGCAACCTTAATCCATCTTTAGTTGGAAAGGGGCCTACGTGGGTGCCCGGAAGATTTGAATATTACCATAACAGGCTCCTAACAAGGCTCTGGAGCATTCTGAGGGCTATGGCAGTGTTTTATATGGAAGGTCCCAGCCCCTGGTTTGGAGGGAGAAAGAATCCCCAGCGATGCTGTATAATGATATGAATTTTGCAAAGTGTTACCTTTGCCAATGTTAGACTGACACAACCGAAGGGGCAAAAAAAGAAAGCCATCTAAGGTAAAAGGTCCTTTGTCTTTTCCAAGAAAAATGCCTGTAAAACTTTCAACCGCTTTCAAACTGGCATCCCTATTTTGGGCATGTCATAGAAGAAGCAATTTGTTAAATAAATAAAAATGGCTAATGGGAGGACCGGCCTCCCATTAGCCAGTTATATAGATACATAATTCCCCAGTTATATATATATATATATATATATATATATATATATATATATATATATATATATATATGAACTACATATATACAGATCGACAAGCTCACAATACGTCACGTTATTTTTGCTACTTTTACGGAAAACATAAAAAGTTGAAATATGGAAATACAAGGTTTCTGCCCGACAGCAACGTGTGTGTACATATATATATATATATATATATATATATATATATATATATATATATATATATATATATATATATAAAAATTGGAAAAAATGCAGATCTACAATGTGAGCTTGCAGATTGGCTATTTTCGCTATTTTTTAGATAGGGCTTAAGTGTTTAAACCCCATTTGGCCCTCAGTGGTTGAAGTTGTTCAAATCTATTTCTGCGCAGTGCAGAATCATTGATCTGTTTCCCTCTCCTTCCTCTATGTTTTCAAAACAATGAATTCTCATCATCACGGACGGCATCGAGCATGAGCCGGGCAAATATCCTCCAGGCAAAAATAAAAACACCCCAAAAAAACTCTTAAGAGCGTCCTCAAAAAAAGGTCAAATGAAGAAAATCGAAAGCCTCCATTATGCGTGAGCAACATGCATTTAGCTACAGCGCACTAACCAAGCCACATTTACAGCATGTGTGTCTATATCCAGTAGTATATTCAGCCATTAATGGCGTTTTCCTACCTTCTTTTTTTATTGCATAGGGGTAGACTGTGTTGTTCATTAAAGTGAGAAGATATTACCCCCGGAGAAGCAATGTGGTCGGTGGTCCCTTTTGATTGAAAAGCACTTCACCTTCAAAAACTCATCACAGTTCCTTTTTGCACGTAATAAAGTCTGCTGGATCCAGTCACTCATGGCCATCGATCAGAATGAAAATAATGAATTAGCCCTGAGACATATCTGACAGCCTTTAGCCTTGATTTAATTCGTCGTACGACGGCATCACATGTGGAAAATAGGCAGTCTCTAAGCTCACATCGCGTCACGGATGCGAGGCGTTGTGAGCTTGCAGATCGTCTATTTCCGCCGCGCGGCACCATCGTACGACAGGCAGGCATTACTCGCAGGCCTCCAAGAAATCATCACCCAAGCTGCACCGTGCACTCTTCAATTTAAATGTCAATTCATATCACATTGAGTAAGCTGAATCATTAAGAACGTCTGTGAGATTGCGTGTTACGGGTCCGTCGAAGGGAGGGCAAGAACAACAAGAATAGCAAACTGAGTAACTGAGTGGGCCACGCCGATTCTATACTTCATAGTACTGCAAGTCAAAGAGTGAGAATATTTTTGCCTGATGTTTGCTGGTTTTCACCTATCATGACACGCCCAGAATAGGGACACTATAGGGATCATGTGGTTAGAGGGGCATAAAACCCTAGGTTGAATTTTTTGTTTGTTTTCCGGTTCGGTTCAGGTTAAAAAACGACATAAAAACATGGCAGGGCAGGCTGACCTTATAGTACACCATGATGTAACTAACACAGCTGCAGCTGGTGGGTGAATTTCATTAGCTGCAGCTGCATTGCTTAATAGCCTGCCTTGTTTTACCCTTCTATAGTTTTTCTTATCCTAAACTGGAAAGCAAACCGCAATACCAAATATATAGGCCCATTTAAATCCTCCCAGAAGCTGTGATAGGGGCAGCCTGGGACAATTCAGTTGTCCTCACCGTGGGTCTAATTCGTTCGTGTTGCTTTCTCACCGTGCCTCCCCAAGAAATGGCCCATTACTGCTCACCACTTTTATCACCATCTATGTCAAGTAGACATTTTTTTTCCCTTCTTCTTTTTTTAACCCATTAAGACCGGGAACGCATCATTTTAAGATTTCTTTGGCTATTCGAAAATAGCAGATGTACAAGCTCATAGCACAGCACCGAGTGCCGCGCTATCAGCTTGTAGATCTGCAATTTTAGAAAAATTGTGAAAATGTGTGCAAATCTTTTAATATATATATTTTTAGCGCGAACATTTGTAACTCAAATCTTTGCTTCTGGGGGTCCCTGGAACAAAACATTTTACAAATGTTTGCTTTAAAAATATATATATCTAAAAGATTTGCACAAATGTTCACAACTTTTCAAAAATAGCAGATCTACAAGCTCATAGCGCGGCACTCGGTGCCGCGCTATGAGCTTGTATATCTGCTATTTTTGAATAGCCAAAGAAATCTTAAAATGACACAGACGCGTTCCGGGTCTCAATGGGTTAACAGCCTCTACTCGTCGTGTTGCCCTTAGACAGATGATGCCTTTTAGAAGGCCATATTGAAATCCATTGCTATCCGTCAGCCTGTGTGAGACCTCTGTCCCCGCCGGCAGATAGGAGACCTGTCAGGGATTAAGTGGTGTGACGGGGCGGAGGAGATGTGCGCCGTGTGATTTATCATTCTCAGACTGATTAGATACGAGGGGGATGCTCTCGCCAAACATCTGTAATGTCAAGAGAGAGAGCCGGGTGCGGGTTGTCCCGTCCGCCTTCACAACGTTAAGATGTAATTGTACCCCCATCTCTGCCTGTCTATCTTTTCTTAATCTCGATCCAAACTCTGCTGTCACTCTGTCTCTGTCTGTCTGTCTGTCTGTCTGTCTGTCTCTCTCTCTGTCTTAGTCTCCCTCTCGGTCTGTTCGCCTTTCTCTCTCTGTCTCTCTGTCCCTGTCTGTCTCTCTGTCTCTCTCTTAGTCTCCCTCTCGGTCTGTTCCTCTGTCTGTTCCTCTGTCTGTTCCTCTGTCTGTCTGTCTGTCTGTCTGTCTGTCTGTCTGTCTGTCTCTCTGTCTCTCTCTCTCTCTCTCTCTCTCTCTCTCTCTCTCTCTCTCTCTCTCTCTCTCTCTCTCTCTCTCTCTCTCTCTCTCTCTCTCTCTCTCTCTCTCTCTCTCTCTCTCTCTCTCTCTCTCTCTCTCTCTCTCTCTCTCTCTCTCTCTCTCTCTCTCTCTCTGTGAGTGTGTCCCTTTCATTTCAGTCGTTCACATAAGCTCACCCGCGGTTGCAGCACTTGGATTAACAGACACTGCAGGACTGAGAATTCACTCTTGACAAAAAAAAAAAAAAAAAAACACCATCTGATAGCTCTCTGCTCTGTTATTCCTGTGGCAGTAGCCTGTATCTATTCATCCACCGTCACAGGTTTGTGGAATCAGCCCGGAACGGAAAGCTGACAAAGTCATAGTCAGAGTCCTGAATTCTTAATAGGGGGAGGCCATTATTGTCAGCTTGTTTTAAAGCAATTACAAAAACTGATGAGTGCTCTTCGACAGTGCATGTCTGCCTTGTTTGTTAAACACAAAAGGGGGATGAGGCCTTTTGCGAGGCACTTAGTTTCATCAGGGTGGGGAACGCGCAACTACATTGCAACCATAAGTGGAAATATGATGACTGTGTTCTGGCCTCCCGCCCTAACAGGTTCTATGTTCACTTTTGGTTCATCACTTCTTGTTGTTGTTTGTCTCAGGCTTTATTCCTGAGCTTGAATCTTCATACTCGTCAGTGTGCTTTGATGAAAAACTCAATAAATATGCATTGTCAGCAGGGGGCCGTACCAACAAGCGGGGGGAGGTACCCCTTCTGTATGCAACGGTAAACAAACAATCTTCACTGCAATTTAGACACATGATGGTGCATTCGGGAAAAGAAGGATGCCAAATATGTTGTGCACACTGCCAGCAGACCACAGAAGTACCTCTGATTGGGCTGAAACCGTGCTCAAATTTAGAGTCAGAAATATGAGACAACCAATGTCATAGATAGATGACTGACGCCACAGGAAGGCCGCGATCTACACTCGAGCCAAGTCCGATGTCTATACTGTACATTGGAAGCTACGCCATTCCCATGTGGTGGATCCTGAGATCCACATGAATGCATTTTTACTTTTTAGGAGAGCGACGGCACCTGTTACAAAGGATACGACATACAGCATGAGATCACCACCCAATCTGGCACAATGCCAGCATCACATCTCTATTCATATACTGAACCCGACATAGAAGGCAGAGAGATAGAAGAAGATAGAACGATATACAACTAGAGACATAGCGAAAGTAACTATGATTATCACAGAGACGCCTCTCAGATCACTGAGATACTGAAACTCCAGATAGTTAATCATTTCTCCACGGCTAGAGGACAACTTCCTATTATTATTCACGGGATCTCATTCTATTGTCATTGCTCTGAATATTCTGCAAGCCATCTGACACTGAGGATTTAAGTGTCAAATTATTCCTGTGGCAGTGGTGTAAAGTAACTAAGTACAATGCGATGCGACGCATTGTGAGCTTGTAGATCGGCTATTTTCAATACCTTTGAAAACTTGAAATGGGACATTCTGCATAATGAGTACTTTTACTTTTGGTACTTTAAGTACATTTTGATGCCAATACTTTTGTACTTTTACTCAGGTACATTTTGAATTCCGGACTTTTACTTGTATCAGAGGGGGTGCTCCTTACATTCCGACATCTCGCCACTCCGACTAGTGGCTTCCGCGTGCGGTTAGGGTTAGGGTGAGGGTTAGGTATAGGGTTCGTTAACGTCGGAAAGGCGACATGTCGGAAAGGCAGCATGCACCCGTATCAGAGCAGGCCTACTTCTACATTGCAGCATTGATACTTTTACTTAAGTAAAACATTTGAGCACTTTTCCCACCACTGCCCATTAGCGAGAAAGACAAAAGGCTTGATAGCTGTTAGTACATGGGGGTCTTTTCACACTACTCCGGTGCTGAAAACAAGCTGGCACACACAGTACTGTGCCATCAGCACAAGTGGTCATTTTGTTATGTGGTGGTGCTGTCCAAATCTCCATATCAGCATATGCTTAATAACTGGTGGCAAGTGACCTCTTGAAAGTACGCCCCCACCCGCAACGCCCACTGATTCTGCAACCAGCGATACATTGTGTGCATAATTTACGTTGCGCCGACTCTGCCGAGCGGATGCCAATATCTTTAAATATCTTCATTTGTATTCATGTAAGTAGTTCCAAGGGAATGGAAAGCAAGGCGTCCACCACCTCGGGGCATGGGAATGAGTCAAGGATTTGTGCTGCATGTATACAGTAGCAGTCAGGTTTCATGGTGTTTAAACCAAGGGAAAACACCAGTGTCTGTTTTGTTTTGTTTTGTTTCTGAATGACTGTCAATCGAAAATGATACTAAAGACCTACATTTACCAAGCAAATGATTGCCACGGCTACTGTACACACTAAACAGAATTGTGGTGCTAATAAAGAGCACTAAAAGTGGTTCTTTGGCTCATAATCATATGGGAACCTTTTTTGGTCCTAAATGGCACCTATTTTAAAGGTGCTATGTAGCACCTTTGTCAAATGGTGCTTTATAGAACCATCAGAGGTGCATAAACTAAGCTTAACAGTTTATTTGTATGGCAGCTGTAAAGAACCACTGTGTGTGTGCTACATCTGAATGTCTTGAATGCAATCTGCTTTGACCACTTTAACACTGGTGTCCCTATTTTAGGAATGTCATTATAGGAAGAAAGAAAGAAAAATCATTAAAAAAAATATCGCATCGCGATGGGTTTGTTGTAGATCTGCTATTTTGGAAACTTAAAAATGTGTAAAGCTCTTACGGGCAAATCTTGAAGACAGACATTAGAGGCACACAGGGGAATGTTCCTCTCGTCCTATTAGTATAATCACTTCCTGTTTGCAGTACCTGTAGTGCCTCACACTGCTGCCGCGAGCGCAGACAAACAGAGGGAACTCACTTGGTTGACTGCGACTGCGCTGATTTCAATTACTCCAGGCAGTTACGCCACGCGGCGAGTCTGAAAGACGAATCTGCAGGGATTTGTCTCCAACGGAGCCCTGCGCGACAGGTTTGGCAGAGCAAACAGTTGGCATGTGCCTGTGACGGCGATTAAAGGGAGGGCATTCTTGCCTCAGCCAAATCCTGAAACTGGAACTGGAACACTGCTGTTTCTCATTGGCGTGAAAAAAAAGAAGAAGAAAAGGGAAGAATTAAAGAAGGAAAGGAAAATATACGTTGTTACTACTAGGTGGAATGCTGGCCTCAACTTACAGTCTCACGGCTGAATCATAATTTTAAATGCATTAGGTTTGGCCCCACTGGGACCGTTTAGAATTTTCCTTCAATAACATGGTTGAACATCTATGCGGAAATGACCTGCCCACTCCATCTCTCCTGCAGTGATATTGACACTCAGCTTTCTGTGTGTGTGTGTGTGTGTGTGTGTGTGTGTGTGTGTGTGTGTGTGTGTGTGTGTGTGTGTGTGTGTGTGTGTGTGTGTGTGTGTGTGTGTGTGTGTGTGTGTGTGTGTGTGTGTGTGTGTGCGTGTGTATTGTTGCTGGTGGGGACTTGACTGAGGGGGCAGCAGCAACAACCACATTGTGCCACTACAAAATGACCCGCCCCCTGTTCTCTCTTTTTTTTGCGTAGGATGGAATACGAGATTATAGAGTCCACGTCCATGCATGCTTCCCGCAGTGCATCTAAGTGCCTGACCCCCCCCCCCCCCCCCCCAACACACACACACACACAATATACTGGCTTATCCACCATCAGAAAAATAGCATTTTGTACCAATTATAGCTTTGACAGCCTTCTTAACAGCTGAGTATGGTCCTTTCCCTGGAGTGTCCAGGCCGGTAATTGAAAATCAGGTATTTGGCTGTGTGCGCGCCATTAGGGCTCACACCTCCTGTCCACTCTCATTCAAATGCACCCACCTGTGCACGCACACACATGTGCACATGCACACGCACACGCACACGCACGCACGCACGCACGCACGCACGCACGCACGCACGCACGCACGCACGCACGCACGCACGCACACACACACACACACACACACACACACACACACACACACATGTCTGTATTACTATACTTGTAAGGACATAAACATTTTAGAACAGCCTTGAAAATAACCAAAAATATCTAACAGTAAAAACAAATAGCCGTTGTTTTGCCATTTCACCGGCACTGGCACGCAAGTGACGCAACTAAGTATAAATCTGCATAACTCCATTGCCAAACCCTAAACCTAACCTCTAAATGCCTAATCCTAACCTGAATCTTTAATTGTAAGCGTAACTTCTCAAATCAGTTTGAACCACAAAAAACAACCATTTCTCTTGGTGAGGACCAGCAAAACGGTCCTCACAATGTCTACAGTATTTTTCAAATTCTACAATACATGTGGGGGCACTTGGCCCTCGCAAGTATAGTAATACAAGTACACACACACACACACACACACACACACACACACACACACACACACACACACACACACACACACACACACACACACACACACACACACACACACACACACACACACACACACAAACATACACACGTTAATGGATCCATTTCACTCTGTCAAAGTTCGGTCTCTCGAGGGTTCATGGCTGATGGACATGTACATGACATCTTTCTGAATCGAAGCCATCTCATGCCACAGAGATCATCCCTCAAGCTTCAAAGTTTCTCTGAAACTTGCCATTCACAAAACTTACCCACCTTAAAGAATACACAAAATCTCAGTACACACAAAGGCTGTTTAAGCGTCTCATGTGGAAAATACTGAAAGTAGCAAATCGAAGAGCTCAAGTTCAAAGACCGTAGGTACTGTAGTATTTCCTTCATAGTCTGCACTTGTTCTTAACCACTTGTACCATATATAGTACATACTGTACTTTGTCTGCCAGGGTCCCCCAGGGGTCTGTACAACCCCTTCTTTTTACCGTCTTCACCAAATCTCTTCACGGAAAATAGCAGCTCTACAATCTCACAATACGTCTATATGACCTGCCCAGTATAGGGACGCTATGGTTCATGTGGTTAACCTGTAACACCTCCTGAAATGGGGAATGGTCGCAGATAGTAAACTATACTGAGTGAAAGGGCTGTGTCACTGTTGTATTTAACCATGAGTTCCATCTCTCTCTCTCTCTCTCTCTCTCTCTCCCTGTATTCCCCAAAGCATCCCATTGCTTAGTTGGCCTGGCAGCAAAAGCTGACACTGATATGGGCTGTATTGGTTGAGCGATTCACTTCATTCTGAAACAGAATGACTGCAGAAAGCCAATATACCAGTGGGTTTGACTCATTAAACAAATTCAAAATGGAAATGGTGCCTGTTCAAAAGGCCTACGGCTCAATATAAATTAAACGCGCGGATGGAAAAATGGGAAACGGGGGTTGGGATGGGGTAGAAGAAAAGAAAATTCAATTATGATCCCCAAACACCCAAATCAAAACCCCTACTGAAGTCGATAGCAATAAATGGTGCCAAAACATGAGACAGGCGTCATTTTCTTTGTGCTGCTGTGTGCAAAATATAGTGTCATGTTTGAGATTAAAGCTCTGAAATGTATGCATGCTAATTTGGTCTGATGGTGCATACTAGGCTACTGCAATGCTATAATCATGCAGATGACAGAGTGAAGACATAACAACCGTCTGTTGGAAGATGGCAAGAAATCACGGAGTAGCGTGAGTGGCATGCATATTTAAAACCTATGTCTTGGGCCCTTCCTTGTAGCAGTGAGTTTTCAAGGCTCATATCATGCCACAGGGTCATCTTTTGGGAGTTGAAAGCAACTAATGTCTTTCTTTCTTTTCAATTAATTTCATCAGTGAAATTAATTGAAAAGTTTGTGTGTGTGCGTGCGTGCGTGCGTGCGTGCGTGGTGCGTGCGTGCGTGCGTGCGTGCGTGCGTGCGTGCATGAAAGACAGAGAAGAAATGAGAGATTAAAACAGGGTGTACATGCACAGGTTTGTGTGTGTGTGTGTGTGTGTGTGTGTGTGTGTGTGTGTGTGTGTGTGTGTGTGTGTGTGTGTGTGTGTGTGTGTGTGTGTGTGTGTGTGTGTGTGTGTGTGTGTGTGTGTGTGTGCGCGTGCGTGTGTGTGTGTGTGTGGGTGTGGGCTGTCACACGCGGGGAACTCTAGTACTTGGCCACGTTCAATTAAAGGTTCATCTCTGTTCCGTTCCCTGGCCATGTCTGCCTGCACCAGTGCCCATGGCTGAAAGATGGCTCACAAGACGCAGTCCGTCACGCGGGCTGTCATTCACACGCATGCATTAATTTGATCCCCGTCCAATCAACGGCACCTCTGCACCTCATGGGCACCACGTGTGTCCCTCTCCAGGCATTTGAGGGCTGTAACTTCACCAAATTGGTCCAGACAAGCAATTCATTCATGAACCCGGGCTGTCTCAGTGTCCCAGTTCTTAAACCTAATGTACCGTACGCTGTGTCCTACCACGGTTGTCAAGCGCCGAAATACAAGCTCTACAAGTCACATCCAAAATGTGTTGTGAGCTTGTAGCTCTGCCTTTTTCAGCGAGTGACGCAGTCATACAACAAAGTGTAAATCAGGGGTTATGTGGCCTATCGAGAGGAAGGAAGGAAGGAAGGAATTGGTAGGAAGAAAGGAAGAAAGGAATAAAGAAAAAGAAAAAATTGAAGCTCTTTTACTATATTTCTGAACAATTTCATGCCACTTGAGCCTCTTGAGGAACACCAAAACGTATAGGCTACCTTGTATGTGTATAGCACAATTACACCTACGCACGAACAGAACACAACCCATTAGCAATTCACTACACACAAACCCATTATCTATCATTAGACACAGGGGGATCAAATATGGCCCCCATCACAAAGACCCTATAGTGTAGCTGTGACTGACAGGCTTGGTTGTGGAGCTTGTAATGAGGAGCTGAAATGTGGTTACAGTACACACAACGCGCCGATCCATCTTACTATAGGTTGAGGAGGGCGAGTGCATGGTGCAGCCTATTGTCATTGGTCTCTGAGGATCCATCGCTTTCCCATGCATCACCACTCACTGCGCGCATGCATGGCCACAGTATGACAGCTGCAGATCATGCGAGGTCTGGAGCTTCTCCGCGGGGCTCTCTTGTATAAATGATAATGTGTAAAATGTGAAGATGACGCATGGTGCACAGCGCAACGGGCCCAGCCCCTCAGATATGCAGATATGCATATTCCAGCAGCTGTTCTATGTTCATTTTGTGGGACTGTTTATTTATGATCTTTTCCCCATGTTTAAGTCAACTTGAGTGATGACATGGCTGAATGAACATGTATGCTCATTGCTGGAGGGATGCATGGGGGGTCTCAATGAACTGCATTACACAGGTAAGGGGAGGGGGGAGAGCATCAGTGAGACTGATTCTGAATACAGGCAAATGCATTTAATTGGAGCTGTTCTAAATGTACCATGCCTATACTTGTGGACTGATGTGACCATTAGAAACCCCTATCAACCAGACTTTTGTGGAGGTCCTCTGAACCAGCTTGCAGAGACCCAGCTATAGAACAACATTAGAAGGGAGAAAAAAAACTGAGGGTGGCAAAAAGTGACCACTACAAAGCATGGTGCTGTGATGCATTGTGTGAGCTTGTAGATCTGCCCAGAATAGGATGGCCGGTTTTAAAATGATTAATGAATGTATGGTTGCAGAAAGAAAACAAGTGTCTATTAGTGTTATAGAATCTGATTAAAATCGGATTAATCTGCCCCCCAAAAAAAGGAAATACGAAACAATACCTGCATTTTTAGGTTAAATGCAAAAGCTAAAGGAAACAAAGCCCCTGAACGCATGAGGCCACGTTATGAGCATTTCCACATGCATCAGTTCCACAGGGCTGTGATCACCACCACTCGCAGCCCATGCAGAAGAAGCTGCGTGGGACCTAATGATCACAGTAGGCCGTGTAAATGTATAAAAATACTCTTTGCGTGGTAGCCTACTTTTAACAATGAGCTTCTTTCTGTAGCCAACAGATCATGTGTGCCATTATAAAGGAGTTGTATTGGACATCAACGTGCAATAAATCCAGCTGCAAAAGGGGCAATTAAAACGCAAAATAATAACAATAATAATAATAATTATTATTATTATTATTATTACCCTTATTATTATTATTATCATCATCATCATCATCTTAAAGCACGCCCTGTTAATGTGCATCATGTAATTTTTATCTTCTAGGGGCTTTTGACATTTAAAAAAGTCTCTCTTGTATCGCTGTCCATGGTTCTGACTGCGCGCCTCTTTGAATAAACTCCATCCGCAGGTGCTGACAAAGAATGGAAAGCTTTTACAGTAAACAATAAAACGGTCACATATATAGACAGATAGACAATAACAATACAGCACAGGTACACATCTCTACTGCCTGCATGCCGCAGAGTTCCCTTGCAGCCTTAGTAGTTTCACAATGTAACAGGAATCAGGATAGGTGGGCACTAGGGACATCTGGGCACCTCGATGTAAAATTGGCTATTTTGTCCAAAATGTTAAAGACAAACAAGACGGTATACCTCATTATCAGATCAGATTATCCTTCAACGTCTTTTTTTATGCCCCAAAATGACTGGATGTACAGGTTTTGCAGCAATTTGTAGCAATTGTAGAAAAATTAGAACTTAATTGTCGAATGTTTAAGCATATTGTACTCATGTATAGCCTACTTTACTTTACAAAATATATTTTTTTAACATTTGGGGGAAAGTAGAGAATTTAACACCGCGGTGCACACTTCTCCTTGGTGCCCACCTATCCTGCATCCTGAGGGCTCATCTCTCACCTTCCACCTCGTCCTCGGGCAGGTTGACGGGCTCGTGAAAGGCAAGCATGTCAGGGATGGTGCAGATGCCCCGGTACATCAACGTGGAGGTGACTGGGTGCATCGGCATGACTGCGACCTTTGGGCTGCCCCGCTCGGACCCCTCCTCACATAGGAACGTCTACCGCGAAGAAGATCCCAACTTTCCCCCACTATCGATGAGGGAAGGCAGAGGCGAGTCCATGAGAAATGATAGGCGCAACTGCGGTGCGAAAGGAGGGAGGCGGCGAGTAATGTAGAATATCCACTGAAATGTTCTTTTTGGTCAGTCAACGGTGCACTGGAAATGTGGGGGGAACTTCTCACCACATCCCCTCTGTTATTTGAATGCTGTTAATGTTGTTTAAAGTAACTAGATGCAGTCGAGAGAGAGAGCGAGAGAGAGAAAAAGAGAGAGAGAAGGAAAAAAACTACCTCAGCTCAGACAAAAGACAATGCGCATAATATCACGGTGGTTCCATCAACCCACACAACAATAAGCTCGACACCTCAAGCTGAACGAGGACCAGTCAACCAACAGATCAGCCCGCACAGCGCATCAATAAGTAGGCCTACCACCGTTTGCTTGGAGGAGATTCACCACCAAATCCACTTGTTGGATTATAGTGCGCTCCCTGGACGCACTCCCTCTTTAAGAGAGAGCCACCGGCTTTCAAACCGGTCCATAGAAACAACAACGACAAAATACGTTTCACGTCTCTTCACAGCACAAAAAGAAAAGGAGATGTGGTGCGGATCTCCGCAGGGAATGAATGGCCGCAGGTCCGGGGACGCGCTGTGACCGACCGGCGTCCACTTGTTCCTCAGGCTGCTCGCCTTTTGTTTCGCTCACAGGTGAGGCAACCCGCTGATTTGTGCTCCGTGCGCACAGCGCTGAGTGAGTCTCTCTCTCTCTCTCTCTCTCTCTCTCTCTCTCTCTCTCTCTCTCTCTCTCTCTCTCTCTCTCTCTCTCTCTCTCTCTCTCTCTCTCTCTCTCTCTCTCTCTCTCTCTCTCTCTCTCTCTCTCTCTCTCTCTCTCTGTTGTGCGTATTGTGTGAAACCACTGTTCTCTCATTCTGAATTCCGTTCAGTTTCCACCAGTGGTGGAAAAAGTACTCGAATGTTTTACTTAAGTAAAAGTATCAGTGCTGCAATGTAGAAATACTCTGTTAAAAGTAAAAGTACGGAATTCAAAATGTAGGCTACTTGAGTAAAACATTTGATTTCAAAATGTAAATGTTTTTCAAAATGTAGCCTATGTGTATAAAAAAATCTTTTGAAAATGCAACACATTGTGAACTTGTAGATCTCCTATTTTCAAATGGTCGTATGTTTTGTAATAATAATCAAAAGTAACTAGTAACTAAAGTTTTCAATTAAATGGAGCAAAAGTACACTTGGATATGAGATGTAGTGGAGTAGAAGCAAAAGTTTGGGAAATTGGTAGAAGTAAAGTACAAATACCTCAATATTCCCACTTAAGTACAGTATCAAGTAAATGTACTTAGTTACATTACACCACTGGTTTCCACGCTCTCTATCCTGGTTGTGCACCGCCATGGTTGCATGCATGGTCCCCCAACGGCAGAAGTGTGATTAATGACTGTGTATGGTTGACTTCCCCGTGGCGTCTCTTTCTAATATGAATTAATGCCTCATAACCCGGTGGTGATGCTCATATTCCTAGCTGTCCTGTGTTGACTAGTTCATGCCACTTGCTCCAATATTGCACTCTAAAGCAGGGGTCTTCAACAGGGGGGGGGGGGGCAGGGACCCCTATTAGGGGTTCCTCAGAGTTACTACAGTGGGGCCACCAAATCTTTGCATGATTGGAACCTTTTTTTTTTACATTAACTATTTGAATCCTAGCATCCCTATTCTGAAGGGAACATGAGCCGAAAACAGCAGATCTACAAGCTCACAACTACGAGGCGTTGTGAGCTTGTAGATCGGCTGTTTTTGGCAAAGAGGTTTCGGTGTAGAGGGGGGGGGGGGGGGGGGGAGAGCAGATCAAGTACAAGTATTGAGGGTTTGCTGTAAGTGTCTGAAAATACACATTAACATGAATCCAACACAATGAAGCTATGTATGAAATCTATGAAAAAGTTTAATCTGCAACACACTATATGTAGCATACAATATGCTACAATATACAGTGTGTGTGTGGGGGGGTTCATCTCTCTCAGCTAAAGGGGTCCTTGGTCTGAAAAACGTTGAAGACCCCATGCTCTAAAGTCTCTCTGCATAAGAGCGTCTTCCACATGCCTAAATTGTTAAATTGATATTCCAAATGTTAGGTACACTGGTGTGGGCATGAGACCATAATGGGGCACATTATTTGAAGAATTAGAATATGGACACTGCATGCATCTGTGCTGGCAACCACTACAAATTCAAATTTAATTGGTTTGATTAAAGTGATCACCAAGGGCAATGATTATGCTGCCTGGCATAATAATGGGGATTTTCATATTTGTGAGCCTGTGATAAAAAAACCTCTGAACATCTGCAACTGTGAGTGACTCGCGGCACCTACAGGGCAGCCTTTTGAACTGGAATCGTGTTATGTTCGACTGACTTTGGGCTGGGTAAGCATGTGAGGAAAGGCTGTATGCTGGGATCACTTGAATGTCATGTGTCGTGTGTGTGTGTGTGTGTGTGTGTGTGTGTGTGTGTGTGTGTGTGTGTGTGTGTGTGTGTGTGTGTGTGTGTGTGTGTGTGTGTGTGTGTGTGTGTGTGTGTGTGTGTGCATGCATGCGTGGGTGCCTGCGTGCGTGCGTGTGTGCACCTGATTCTCTGCGATTCTTTTTATCTATATAGGTAGGTTAAGTGATATTTTTTGGTATTTATTATTTTTTGTTAAAAAGGTTAAAGTACTATATTCTGATGGTAATTTGTCCGGTCACAGGCGTCTCTATAGCTCTTTAGTAAACAGAATATATGTACATTTTCAGGTAGGTGACACATTTTAAGCCAATCAGGAGAGAGCACTGAAAATGCATTTTCTGTTTAATAAAGAGCTGGAGAGACAAGGAGACTCCTTTTACTGAACAAACACTCTATAGCAATGAGTACTATCAGAATATAGAGCTATTTAACACTTATTTTAACAAAAGTAAATCACTTACCCTACCTTTAAGGTGAGTCTTTCATGCCAAAACTTTCACATTTACTGGGTTACGACATTGTCACCCCAGCGTCACTCAGACATAAACGAAATAAACAATCAATGTGTTCTTGTTTTGTTTGTTTGTTTGCTTAGGTGTTTGTGTTAATCAAACAATGGAAGTGAACGGTATAAGAACATCCCTTTCATTTAAGCCACTATGTAAAGGGAGTGTGGTGTTCAACATGAAAGTTCTTAAGCCTCAAACACAACCAGTACAAGATAAGGTTAAAAAAAGAAAGAAAAGAGAGAGAGAGAAAACAACAACCTGTGCTTAAACAGAAAACACAAAATCTATGCTCCAGGGCCTCTCCTCCACTCAACATCATTCAATGAACACCCCCCCACCTCCTACGGTGCCCATGCCCATTGATCTCTCTGCACACAGCATCTAAGGGGCAGTGCCAACCTCACAGACTCAGGTGTTATTTCCATAAAACGGCCTATCCGGAGAAACGTTGAAGCACTTAAACCCATATGAACTCCATTGTCCGTGGTCCCCAAGAAGTGGTCTGTACATGGCCCCATCCTTACCCCCGCCTCTACGCCAAATCCCTTCGCTGGAAATAACCGATCTACAAGCTTGTGCATGAGCGTTGCATCCCGACAAATGTTAATACTCCTCATTTTCACCGGTTTTAGTGATTGCCCCCTCCTCTGGCTCAGGGCAGTCAGGATCTTGTGTGGTCATCTGTTGTGTACTGTGTATTTTATTTTGACAGTGTCCAGTTTTAATATGGTCTGTCTGTCTGTCTGTCTGTCTGTCTGTCTGTCTGTCTGTCTGTCTGTCTGTCTGTCTGTCTGCCTGCCTGCCTGCCTGCCTGCCTGCCTGCCTGCCTGCATCCATCTATCCAGTGGTGGAAAAAGTACTGAAATGTTTTACTTAAGTGAAAGTATCAATACCGCATGGTAGAAATACTCTGTTACAAGTAGAAGTCCGGAATTCAAAATGTGCTTGAGTAAAAGTAAAAGTATTGGCATCAAAATGTACTTAAAGTACCAAAAGTAAAAGTACTCATTATGCAGAATGTCCCATTTCAAGTTTTCAAATGTATAAAAATCTTTTGAAAATAGCCGATCTACAAGCTCACAATGCGTCGCATCGCGACGCATTGTGAGCTTGTAGATCGGCTATTTTCAAATGGCAGAAATGTATATAGGGCTGAAGTGGTTGATGTATGTTTTGTAATAATAATCCAAAATCCACAAAGTAACTAGTAACTAAGTCTTCAAATAATTGTAGTGGAATAAAAGTACAATAATTTGCCTCTGAGATGTAGTGGAGTAGAAGTAAAAGTATTGAAAATTGGAAATACTCCACTAAAGTAAAAAAATACCTCAACATTGTACTTAAGTACAGTACTTGAGTAAATGTACTTAGTTACTTTCCAGCACTGCATCTATCCATCCATCCATGTCTCTATTGTGTGGAAGTGGGAGGTGAGATGGCACAGCCAGCACCTCCACTCCATTCCACCCCATTGTCGCTCTCAGTGGATACTGACATGTCTGAGGCACAGACAAAGGCTTGTATATTCCACGAACCTTCTGACAGAGTAATGACATTGCAGGAATGTACTGTATATGTGCACAGACCGGGGAAAAATGTAGTGTCATCAGTGGTGGAAGAAGTACTCAGATTTTTGTGTTGAAGTAAATGGCATCTGCTGACAAGTAGTAGCAACACAGATATACAAAAACAGGGTTCTACAGCAATCACAGCCACAACTCGTTGATGGGGATAAGGTGCAACAGGATCATCATTACAATGTATAAGCAAACATCAATTCATTAAAAAATACCAAATATGAAAAAAGATAAAATGAAGCACAGAGAAATTGTTATTTCGACAAATGTCAAAATAAACTCCTCAGTTCAGGCAGAAGATTATGATTATGTGTAGTGCCTGGGAGTGGAGTAAAAGTATAAAGTTGAGAAATGGAAATAAGTACAGTAAAAGTAGATCAAAATTGTACTTGTTTACGGTACTTGGGTAAATGTACTTAGTTACGACTGAGTGTCACAGCTATGCCTCTGAAGTCTGCCATTAGATAAAGAGAGCCTGGCCCGCCGCCCAGGGATAATAGCTTGGGTTTTGGAAGGGCTGCTCATTAGCCAACCAACAGCAATTCTAGGCTGAATTGAATTAGAGCAGTGAAACCCCAAATAGAAATGTGGTGCCTTCTCAGGACCCAAACATACACAAATACATAATACATTAACCACTTTTAAGCCCTATTTCAAAAACTGTGAAAATAGCCATTCTACAAACTCAGTGCATCGCGACAAATGTTATACTTCCTCATTTTCACCTCAAGCTACTGCATTGTCGAGGACACTTGTCCTCGAAGCCCAGCATCCCTCACCCCCATTTTCCATCTCAAATAACTAAAGAGACTCACTGGACATGAATATAACAAGGGCAACATAAAAGAGAAGAGGTCACGGATGCACAGAAGATGTCTGGTTGCATTGTTACACATAAAAGAGAGGGTAAGGTATAGAGAGAATGAGAGACCAGCATGACGTATACAGTAGGAAAAATGGAACTGCCATCCATGTACTGTGTCTCATAATAACCCCTTATATAAAATGCCAATTTTTTTGTTGAAGTACAATATATTCACTGCCTATGTATGTGACAACACACACCCTTGAACTCTGATTCACCAGACATTACAATAAATTACAGCACTCAATTATGGAATATTAATCCAAGAAACTGAAAACCTCAACAACAAAAACAAAGGCATACCTAAAGAAACTGATCATGTGTATATTTTGTATACAGTATAACATCAAGCACCACAGACAATAACATGTTAAATTTGTACTGTGGCTGCCCCCTGTAGTCAGATGTGCCCCCGTGGAGCAAATAAGCCTTTTCTATTCCACCCATGTCCTTGGCTACTGACCAGCACAGAGAGGAACTGTATTGGAGTGAATAATGGCCCGCACTACAAGCCATTGAGCTGCTTCAGGATTATAAGTGTGGAGCCAGAGGGAGCCGCAATCTCAGGGATAAAGTACAGAGCAAAAGTCTTTTCGTCTATATGTGGGCAAAACAAAGACAAGTTAATGTCTCCGAGCAGAAACCTCTGCAGACACGCATCTTTCTGACCTGCATTAGTCCCCCACATTACGACTGCATAATGGAGTTAGGTGGCTGCATTTACGTAATGCTACCTAAAACGTCAGCCATGCCCTTCTCGATAGTTGGAAATGGCAAGTCAGACATCACACTGGAATGCCTCCATCTTCCCACAGTTCCAATTGTCAGAAGCCCTTTACTGGTAAGCAGCATTGGCATGAGACATGTTCTGCAGATTACGTCTCTGTCTTCTTTGACATGTGCGGCTGGTGTAGTGCGGCCAGCCACCGTCAGAAGCCTTTGTTCGTGAAGGGCAAATTCTTTTCTACAAGGGGATTATGCGTGCGTGCGCACGTGTGTGCGTCTGTGTGTGCGTGTGTGTGTGTGTGTGTGTGTGTGTGTGTGTGTGTGTGTGTGTGTGTGGGTGTGCGTGCGTGTGTGTGTGGGAGGGGGACGCTGTGTACCTGCGCCAAGCCCTTCTCTGAAAACAACCTCTGCATATCAACATCAGTCGCACTCCAGGCCCAAACCTGTACTTCCTATAGGCCACTGCCATGTGTTTATCGCTGTCAAACGCCCTCAACACTTCTTTTTTACTCTCTGCTTCTTCTTTTTTTCTCTCCGCTGGGCATCCGAGAGCTGTGGACTGCAGCGAGGCTGTTCAGCATGTGCTTAATGTGCCTTTCTGCTATTTGGGGAGTTTCCTGCTGGCAGGAAGAACAATTGGACGTGGAAGCAAAAGAAAATCCCTTCTCTTCAGTTGGGGAAGTAATGGGGGAAAACTGTAACTCCTCGTAGAGAAACACGGGCCTCCCCAATCCCCATAGTGACAGACTCATGATCTTTTAAGAAATGATGCGAGACCTTGCAGGACCATAAGGATATCTGAGGTAGGTTTTGGTGTCAAAAGGGAGATAGAGAAATGGAGAGATTCCTTTTTGGTTTGATCCACAGAGTTTGTCTGGGTGATTATTTAAGAGCGTATCAATGATTTATTTTTTTGTAACCACTGAGAGTTATGCACAACAGAGGCATCATCAGAAGGATGCTTTTGCCTTGAACCACTCTTGCAAAGAAAGTCCACATAGACCACAAACTCCCGCTGTTGAAAATGTCTTTTCAACAGCGGGAACTTTTCCCCGGAACTGAGGAACCTTTTCAAAGACTAGTGCTTAATTTATGGTATACTTATTTGTAGAAAATATTTTGGTATGATAACCCTTCCTGAGTCACAGCTAAATTAGCGTTATCAGCTGTTAGAATTACCCTCCCCGATTGAAGAATTGCATTTTCGACTGCGGTGCCTATCTTGGTATTAGTTCATGGTTCAGGACATATTTCAATGTTTAATATTATTGTGTTTGGTATCATTTTAAGGGGACGGTATGAGCTTTCATTCTGCCCTTTTGTGAATATTTATGACAGTGATTACTGGAGCTCTTTAAACATAACTTTTTCCACAATTGCTGCCTAAATCCTATATTAAGAGACAATAAACACAAAAAGTACAATACTGACGAGACTCTAAGGATTCAGGAAATGTCTAATTTACCCATTATTTCATTCTGAGGGGGTGATTTTTGATCAGACCAAAGTCAAACTTATTTTATGCATTTGTTCCAATGACAATACATGTTATATTATAACATTATCTAGACATGGATCTTTAAAAAATAAATATAAGTAACCTTTGCCACCTCGAGAGACATCTGGTCTGGCCCATGGACTAAAAGGGTAAAAAAACATTTCATTGCTTTTGCTGTAAGCTGGATGTAAACACATCCATATCTTTACGACCAAGGGGATGTATTTCATACATGTGCCTCTTGACAGAGTCTGTGGATCTTAATGATCCTCTTCTGTAGTAGTTAAGCTTGAAGTACTTTTGGAATTGAAGCACAAGCCTCCTCAACCCATTAAAACCGGGAAAGCATCTGTGTCATTTTAGATTTTAGCTATATATATATATATATATATATATATATATATATATATATATATATATATATATATATATATATATATATATAGACCCCTTAACAGACGACGTCATACTGGCTGCGTGCAGCCAGTATGCGCGCAACGAAACCCATTATATCAGGTCTCGTTAGGACGCGTCTCACTAGCCAACACACACAAGAGGGGGTTGGGGTGTGCTGAAACCAGTGCACCCCGAAACAGGTTGGGAATTGATTGCGTGAAACAATCACCTGTGCGTCCAGGCTCAATGTTAGTAAACAAATAATTGGTCTATACATATACATATACATATACATATATATATATATATATATATATATATATAGCAACATATGTTTTTCAGAAAACTCCTAGCATTTAGAACATTGGTTTAGAACAGTGGTTCTCAAAAATAGCAGATATACAAGCTCATATAAGCTTGTATATATAAAAGAAAAGAAAAGAAGATCACTTTCCTACATTACTGAATGCAGGATCAGGGACCACTAGCCCTAGAATGTCTGTGATCATAAATACATTTCACGTATTCCAAATACAAAGCCATAGATCGGTCCTATCTCCGCCCGACTGATCTGGGCGACATAAAACTTCACAGTGCTGCGTGTGTACTCACTCAATAATGAATTCCTGTGACTAGAAGTCAGATATTGTCCTCTAGTTTCTTATCCATTTGAAAGTTCTGCCAGAAAACGTCTGTTTAGTAAAATATCTCCACTTTTCCACGAGATTCACACGGATATTCTCTGTCAACAACGGGGCTGGACCCGAAATGACTGCTGAACTGAACATATGAAAACTTCCCTTGGGAACAGTCTGTGTTTGGAAAGCACAAATGTATGGAGTACACAATTGGCAGGTGCGTTGTGATTGGTGTGGGGTAATTAATCACGCCAGCTGTCAATTGTCTACCCCATACATTTGTGCTTCCCAAAGGCAGCTTTGATATGTTCAGTCCTCCACTCATTTCGGGCCCCTTGCCCGGAGAGAATGTCGTCCGTGTGAAGCTCGTGGGAAAATGGAGATATTTTACTGAACACATAATAAAACTAGAGGACAATATCTGACTCCAAGTCTTAGGGATTAATTATTGAGTGAGTACAAACGCAGCGCTGTGAAGTTTTATGCCGTCCAGATCAGTCTGTTAACCGGGCAGGGATAGGACCAATCTATGGCTGTGTATTTGGAATACATGAAATGATGTAAGATCACAGACATTCTAGGGCTAAGAGACCACATGTAATACCTTCACAGACCACGAGTGGTCCCCGGACCATCAGTTGGAAACCCCATGCAGTAGACCAATGAAGAGTGAAGAATGATCAATATCAATGAATATTATGATCAGTGAGAATGATGAATTCAATATCAAGAATCAATGAAGAATGATCTAACTGAAAATCAGCAACGCTGAAATCATTTCCTTTCATTGATGCTGATATTTGCAGCACAGATCAACAGCACAAGTATATGTAAAACATTTTGTTGAGTATTTCTGTTTAGCCTGGGGCCTATTGAATTACCAGTGTTTGGGGGTAATGAGGACACTAGAAAAAGGCAGAAAACAAACACAGCAGATTGAATAAACATGTTATCAGCGTCTTTAAAAGTAAGCAGATTGTAAGAAAGATAAAAAAAAGAAACATTTCGGGCAACGGAAATCATTAAATAGGATCATGAAGGCATAAGGAGTATTATTAAACAGGGATCATGGATGCATGAGGAGTTCTCGGACACAATAGAATGGAGATCAAAACAATAGATAAATATTGCACCCCTGGCATTTCATACAGTAATTGCTGGTGCCAGTTATAACTCTGATCCAAGGCAGTCAGCTCCCTGAGGAAGGTTTTGCAGTTTTCCTCAAGCTTTATCAACCACAGAATAAATGGGCAAAAGCATTTGGAGGAAGGAAATTGGATCACAACATTTGATAACCCCCTATTAATTACTGGTTATTGGACTAATGGGCACCTCGGCTGTGGGGCTTCACTCAGTGCAAAGGAGCCCATGCTATCTGTCATCACGCTATGTGAGCAGTTTTTAATGCAAAAATAATACTCCATATTTATCACTCGGCCATGCTTGTCAATACAGCAGGAACCCCTTACTGCACGCCAGCGTGGGGTTGAGCTTTACCAATTTCCCTAAAGCTAATGTTCCATTTAGTGTGAATCAATCAGATATTAAATGATTCCACTGGCCATTACTGGTCATTGGGTCCATTGTATTGAGACCTCCCTGCGCAATGATACCGAACGGACACAACTGACAGGAGCGTTTAAAAAGCCATTACACATCTGCTCCTGATATCTCCCCAAGCACCTGTGATGCTACTGGAGGCTGACCAGAACGGCCACAGAACACTAGGTCAGAGTCATGATCTGGTTGACCTGGTGACTATACAGTTGTTATTCTGTCAGGGCATCAGATGGGGAGAAAGCGCCCCATTGCAGTTGCATGTCTCAGTCAACCAGTTGTTTGCATCTGTCACGGTGCGGGGCAGAGAGTTGTAGGACCCAAGCGCAGACAGTGAGCGGAGACAGAGCAATACAGATGCAGGGGGGTTTATTAACTAAACAGGGAATACACGGCAACACAAGGTAACAGACAGAACACAGTAACAACATTAATGAACCAACACAGACTGGAAACAGAGGGGAATATACATAGACAGGGACTAACTAGGCACAGGTGAGAACAAAGGACAATTAACACATGATTGGCTGTAACAGAACAAGACACAGGTGAACTACAATAGCAAAGACATACTGGTGAGACAAGACAGGAAGCAGGAAACTAGGGCAGACAGGAAACACCAAGACAACACAACAGAATAAGGGTACAAGGAGAACAGGGAACAATACAACAGGAAGAGTGGCCAAAAGGGTCCAAAAGGGTCCAATACCATATAAGGTCAGACACGGGCTAAATAATAAAGTCACAGTCCACGGTCCGAGGAGCGGGCCGTGACATGCATCCACGTGCGTCCAGACTGATATAGTGAATGAAGACTTTGAAGGAATTTAATGAACATGTTGTGTGAGGTCACACAGTGACACTGACATTGACCTTTGGCCACTTCGAATCAGTTCATCCTTGAGTCCATTGTTGGGACAGACATGAGGTCAAATTGACCATGACCTTTGACCACCTACTCCTAATCATTTAATTCTTAAGTCAAAGTGGACATTTGTGCCAAGAATTCCCTCAATGAAATATTAAAGTAATACTAGGTAACTTTAAAAAAAAAAAACTAAAGTTAAATTGTATATCTTTTGTGAGTGGCAAATGTTTCACAACACCCACTCCATGAATTTCTGTTTGGCCAGGACCTACCGCGCTAATAAGAAAAAGGAATCTCACGCTGTTTTTAAAACATTGTAGGATTTGAAGATGGCAAAACCACAGCAAAAGAAAACACAGCTCACGGTAACTAAAGCTCCACAAGAGAAATGATCCACAGATAGTATAAAACAATTAAAAGAACGCTTTTTGAAACGCTTCCGTCTTCCGGTGAAAACAAATGGAATTCTGGGTAATGCAGGAATAAACGAATGACCTGCAGTCACGGTAATGACCAGCAGATGCTGCTACAAATCGTTATTTGTGGACCTGCACTGTATAACTTTAAGGTTGGGAGAACTTGGGATGGATGGACGGATGGACAGACAACCTGGAAACATGCACTGTAAAGCCTCCGGCCAAGGCTGTCACCAGCGGAGGCATAAAAAAGGCTGCAGTGTGTTTTTCTTGATGTAATCCAGAGCATTTATACTTAACAACAAAGCCAGTGGGAAGAGCAACCGTGCAGGACTTCAGACTTTTGAAAACGTTTAGGAAAGCTGCAAGTTCAGTTCTGAGTCAAGTCAAATGAGATAATGATGACATTGGCAAATTGTTCATATTATGTGGTTCACCACCAGTGTACTTGAGGGGGAAAAGGTTTTTCAATATGAGTGGGCTGAAATTGTCTGAAAGGTTTTAGATCAAGTTTTTGGTGGACGTGTAAGCTACAATTGTGTCTTTGTTGCATACTACTATATTGTATGTACCACAGTTGATCCAGTTGAGGATCCAGTTGATCCTGTTTCCATTCAAGTCAGATATTGAATTCAGAGTGGCAGGTTTGTATTTTGCATTTTTTTGTTGTGTCTCTCTAAGACTTGGCATCATTCCCTAATTCCGTTAGCGACACATCCAGGTACTTTAAAATGACCATTACTCAAACTTTTCCAAGGCAATTCACATTTCACATCAGCTGACTATTGAGTCACCTCCCCAACGACTCTGCTCTCTATGGAAATAGCAGAGGATGCTGAACTTCTCCCGGGTCAAAATCAATTATTTGCAGCCATCTTCAAGGATATGCATGCTCCGGCAGTTTTCCGAGATGATTCGCAGCGTGTCGGGAGTCTGTGGATGGCTCAGGCTAAGCCTTTTAACAACTGTTACATTTGCTGAGGAAGAGGATCTTGGTAACCTTGACTGCCTGAACCATTGCTCCCATAACCAAAACCTGCAGAGAAAATGGTCCTCTGTGTGCGGTCTGGAAGGACAGATAGGAAAACATTACAGTTTATATCCAGCAAATGCAGAGTTTTGAAAGGTCACCCACTGCTATGAAACAAACACTTATAATATATTGATATCGTGATATGTCTATCATCTGGGATATCGGATATTGTAATATCGCGATCAATATGTCCATCTGTTGTGTACCCTCTTGAGTACCTCTCCATTTTGGAACTTCCTCTCTTGGCAGTGCATTTATCTGCCCTAAAAAGTATGTCCACAGCACTCTGCCAGTGGACGAGCAACCATATGCAACATCCTGCTGAAGTTTATTTGGTGTTTTTTTTTTTTTAAACATGGGGGGATCCAAATGCAATTCTCCAAAATTCTTATTGTCATAAAATAAATGTGTGTGGCTTTTTTAACCACTTTCAACCTTGGTGTCCCTATGTCAGAGGCGAACATAAAAAATCCAAAAATAGCAGATCTACAAGCTCACAACGTGTCGTAAGTTAACTTGATACACTGTGAGCTTGTATTTTGACGTTCAAGTGTATAGAGATTAAGTGGTTAAACTTTATTATTTGCCCGTTCCCCTTTTCAGAGACCAGCTCTATTAAACATTTTCATTTTTTACAGACTGACCTTTCCCAGCGGATGGGAATCAATTAGAAACTCCTTTCGGCTCTTATAACGATGACCTTTTGAAACTGTAGAGTATCAAGTGCTGTACAATAGAGATATGGCCTTGACAGTAAGTTGGCATTTTTGTGCTGCACTCCTTCTGAATTGCATTATGTCCTTATTTGCCGTGGAAGCCCTGAGTCTATCGCTGCAGTCAATAACGGTTGACAGAGGCACACCTTTGTTGATGTTTGTTAACTGTTGACAGCTCCTCTCCGGTGAACCACGTTGTGACATTGCCTGAATACCAAACAGGCAATTCTAAATCCTGTCACCGTGACTGCATTTAAATGCTACTATATTACTGTAGAGAGTGCCCCATAATTGTATGGGGCAAAACATGGATTTGGACGCTGACCTGCATGCCTCAAATTGTAATAGCCTTCTCTAACAAGGACCCCCACATGCTTTCACAACAGGAGGCAGAATTAAGCCCCAACTCTACAGTATATATTTCTTCACATCCGTGGCAATTGTGAGCTTGTAGATCGGCTATTTTTGGCACGGCGGAAAATATATCGGGCGTTACCGGACCATGACGAAAGAGAGAGGGTAGGCGGGCAGACAGAGAGGAATGAATGCAGCCTTCAGTTCTTCTCACAACTAATATTTGCATGCTGTCTGCAATGCCACCCTCATTGTCACAGCATCTTGTTATCAAGTGGCATGTGGCATGATTTATTGCTATTCAATATTTCTTGTTTTATAATCTGTGTTTTTTGTTCATTAAAAATGGGATTGATTTATGAACTGATTCAATTTAGTATTTTTGTTTTGACTGAATGTTACTTTAACCTGTTTGCCAGGATCCATTGCGTGGAGTCGGCCTATAGGAGAAGGAATAGGAATTTATGATCAATGAGAAACACTTTCGAATTGTTAAAGAATGTCAAAACAGACCCAAAATGTAGGTGAATCTGCCTATTGTATACAGTATGTTACCCACAGGCCCTTTCAAGCATGGTGTTGCATCAGCCAGCAGGAAAACAATATGGCCTAGACAAATTATGAATTATCTGCACAAAACAAGATCTGAACACAGAGAGACTTTCAACATGTTGAAACTGCGGAAAACTTTAAATTACTTGGTACAGTTCCAGCTCTCTGTAAATACAGAGTATATTTTCATGAGGTGCTCGCTGCAAATATCTTCTTAGGAAACTCGGCGGCTTCGGGGTGAGTCAGCGGATTTTAGAGCCAGTGTACAAAACTATTGTTGAGAGTGTTCTAACTTTTCATCGTCTCACCCGATACCATCACCAAAACTGTAGACCAAAAGAATAAACTCAAGGATTGTGTCAATGGCAAGCAAAATAGTTGGCAAACCACTAAAGCCCTTGATTCAACTTTTTACAGAAGAAGTCTTTCATGGCAACTCCCATCAATACTTTTAACTCTGACTGATGAGATTTAAGCCACATGAACATTACAAAAGAAAAAAAAGCCTGGGTACCAAGGCTACATGCACATTGACATGAACAGTTTTTAAGGTGTAACATGACCTTGTCCATGTGCGTGTTATACTAACTGCTTGTCTGCTTGTTATGCTGTTGTTTCTTGTATGAGCCAAAGACAAATTTCCTGGTGGATAATAATAATACAACTAATTGCCTCTAGTGGAACTAATTGCCCCTACTGGAACTAATTGCCCCTAGTGGAACTAATTGCCCCTATAGTGGGATTAATAAAGTTGTTTGAAATGAATATATCCTATTTTATTCTAACTGTAGATGTTGGAATAAATGTTCTTCACGTGCTATATGGCAGTTTGAGTAATTTCCGGCAGGACATAATCATGTGGTGCTTTGCAATTCTGCGGTGAGTGCAACAATAAAAAAAAATGTAAATGGATACACATCTTTACGCTTTTCACATGCAAGTGGGGGCAGCTAACACGCTACTAACTGTGCTGTAACACCATCACCTCCATTTATTGTTATAGCCATTAGTTGTGTTTTTTACTGAAGAATGCTATTATTAGCTTCCTGAATTCACTGCTGCTGAGACTCAAGCCCACAAGGCACAAGGCTGAAGTTTTCCTGCCTTCAAAGGCCCTCTGAAGTCTGATTTATACCTAGTTGCACGGCCGGTGTTGCACACGGAAAATAGCCGCTCTACAAGCTCACAACGCGGTGAACGCGTCGCGACACGTTGTGGGCTAGTAGATTGGCTATTTCAGTGGTTCTCAAGCAGTGGTCCTTGAGGGGATTCCAGGTGGTCCCCAGCCTAATTAATAGTTAGGAACCAAATGGACCCTTATGGGTCTGTAACTCAGAGAGTGTACAAATGGTACACTCTCAGAGTTAAATGAACACTAATGATGATGATACAGAGTAGATTGGGACCCCCAAGGAATCAGTCCCTGACATATCTTTTCAAATGGGGCTCCGTGGGCTAATATGTGTCAATTTGGGGGTCCTTGACACGAAAAAGGTTGAAAACCACTGGGCTATTTTATTTGTGCGACATGATGCGTAACCACATAGAAATCAGGCATGCGTGTCCCAGTGGACAGTGGTGGCAAGCCTGTACGGAGCACTGTCAGAAACAGTAGGTGTCAATGTGCTGTCCACCCCATACCTGCATACCCACTTGTGCCCTTGTTGAGAGAGGAAGCGATGTCTGCAGGCAAGCTGGAGGCGATGCCAGCAGGGGTCCCAGACAGACTGATGGGCAGAGGGCTCCTAAATCCTGTTCATTTTCCCGGCAGCCTTTCCGGCTCCCACTGTGCAGGCTCACTCACCACTGCTCTGACTGATGGAGCTCTCAGCCAAACAATGGTTCAATATAGCCGCTCGATGGATCCCGTCCGTCAATCTGTTGGTCCTCCGGAATGACTCTTCACAACAGCCCATCAATGTCAATATTCCCCCGCCGTAAAACACTTTACTTCCCAGTGACGACCCTGCCTATGCATTGCAAGTAGCATCGCAGATGGACCCACTGACATCTCCTCCTCCAGCGCTTGTACTCCCATCAATCTGTGCTCCAACATGTTGCATAATTGTTTCACACTTGACTCCGTGGGACATTACAAAAAATAAATAAAATCATTCACCACATCCATTCCATTAGTGAAGAAAAAGAGGCATTTGAAACGTTACATGGGGTTGCAAATCATGTTTTGGGGTATCGTTCAAATCTTTCATCCCGAGATGATAAAATCCCTGATATCGCACATCTGCTTCAGAACACAGGCTACTGTACTGTATGTATGCACAATATGAGGCGGTGGATGCGATAGGGATGAATGGTTCTGAGGATCAGACCTTCTTATCTGGACCAGCTTTCCACCTGCCTTGGTGGGCAAAAAGAGATGACACAGTGGGAATGAACAAGGTCAATGCCACACTGACAGTTCTCACATCCCCCCCATAGACAAGATTGAGATAAGGACACAGGACATGAGTCTAAAAGCCTTGCTCGACCAAAGTCATTTGAACCGACCAACAATACCACCCTTAACTCTCGCTATTGGGTATAAAAAAGGAAGATAAGAAAATGAGGCTATTATTAGTGAAAGGCTTATTATTTGGGGGGCCTGTATTGCAGAAAGTGTCATTGTTAACCCTGTGTCAATTATGTTTGTATGACCAGTCAAACAAAGGTTGCGGTTTGAATTGTAAGTGTCGGGTTTTTGCTGCCCCGCATTTGCTGAGAGGATGTTACCATAGGCTTGTCTTTAAACAGACAGCACAGCAGCCTTTATAAAAGTAAAATGTTAATGTAACTTAAGCCCAATTAGGGGGCAAGAGGAAAGGTCAACAAAATCAGGAGGGTTGATCTTGCAATCTGCCTATTAGATTATGAGACATTTTGTGTGACATTTTAGGTAATGGCCATGGGCTCACTCTCTCGTGAGCATTAGTGGGCTCAGCACGTTTCATGGCAATCTGCCCATTAGATTATGAGATATATTGTGTGACTGAGGGTGGCACTACAGGCAAGGCCAAGGGGTCACCAACATTCGGAAGGATTCATCCTCCAGAGCAGTGGTGGTCCCCATGTAAGTGATTGATAGTTAGGAACCAAATGGACCCTAACCTCTTAAAACAGCGCCACTGCCCTAAACTTGTAGTGTTGTTGTTAGTAGGAATAAACACAGAAGCACCAGGGAGGAAGTAGACCAAGAAAGGGGAGGAGACAAACTGAGTTCCTATCTCTACACAAAAAAGGAGGTGGTGCCCCCAGAGGCAAAAACAAAAAATATTTTTAAATGTCCCTTTTTTTATTTACCGAATGGGTTCCCAGATTGAATGGACCCTTACAGTTCAGTAACTCTGGAGTATACTGAGAGAGTACAAATGGAACCAAATTGACCCGTAAGGATCCATTTGGTTCCATTTGTACTCTCTCAGAGTTATGAGGGTCCGTGGCCTAATGCAATCTGAGGGTCCTTGACATTAAAATGTTTTAAAACCACTATGTCTGAGCCTACGCTGCATGCCATGGCAAACCAGTTAGCTATCTTGATTGGGATCAAAGTGTTGGACACTGACTGACCAAGAAACATCACCATTCCTTAGAGCCCCACCACTAGCAGGGCTAAACATTTACCAGCCGTTCCTTTTAAGGCTGCAACTAGCAATTATTTTCTTATAGATTACTCTGATTAACCACTTAAGCCCTATTTTATACTTCACTTTACAACTGTATAATCGTGCATGTGATGTTTAGTGTTTTGTGAGATCTGCTATTTACTATTTATTTTCTATTTTGTATGGCTTCGATTAACTGTTGCACATCTAGTACCTTTACCATTGAGCCAGACATTTGTCTCCACAGTGTCTACACACATAAAATAATCCTGCTATAATTGGTATCCCTCAGTGCTCATTTGCTTGTACTGAGAGAAAAAGATGTAATATCTTTTGTGCACATTTCTCTACACTACAGGATTAATACCGGAGCGGTGCAAAACCTGCATGCACTATAAATATTTTGACATTTGCAAAATCCCAGCAGCGTGTGTAGCCTGTGGTGGATTAGAGAGTGTTTTGGGTATCTGAGCAGCAGGGAGCTGAGAACTGTACGAGAGTGTGGGTCAGGGGCAATTTCATAGCCACGGGCTGGTATGAGTCACGGCACTAGAGGACGTGGTTTCCTTCCCATGGAGAGGAAACATACTGTTGCTGCTCTCAGAGCTACATTAGTATGTGCCTAACATACCTGTAGGTCTACACATTAATATGCTGTCTTCTTTACACAGTCAATATTAGCAATGCACAAAGGAAGGCACCGTACAGTAGGTAGACACGTGGAGTCACAGAGGCACTCTGGGTGTGAGCTGAACAGCTGGGAAATACTGGAGCTCTGCCGCTGAAACCGTGCCATAGCTGTGATGTGATTAAACCCAAGACTTAATCACATTAACCCTGGCGTCCCTATTTTGGGGCATGCATTGCGACAATTTTCTAATATTTTCAAAAATAGCAGTTCTACAAGCTTTTCCATGCCAAGGACCCCCAAATAGCCATAGCCTCTGGCTGTGGATCCCCTGTTGCAAAATGGCTTAAAATAAACTATGAAAAAGGGAAAATAGACGATCTACAAGCTGAACATCTTTGAAAATCTTTGAAAATAATGACGCAAGGTTGAAAGTGCGTAAACTGGTTTTATGAATTGAATCTAAATGTATAAATGTTTTAATGATTTTATTTATTTTCCATTTTCCTCTTCTTTCCAATTGCCTTCTCTGGCGCCCCCTGGCCGCGGCCCCCACTTTGAAAAGCACTGGACTAGAGCATGTAGATGTTTGGCTGCTTATAAGGGAAGTGTCATGAGTAAAACGTGTTCTTTCAGTCATTCAGTGCCGCTACAGTCAATGTTTTTACACAAAAGGGATCTATGTATGCCTCCTATGCCAGAGACAAGGTATTCCCCCACGTTTATTGTTCGCTAAAATAGTGTGGGGTTTGTATCACCGGCAGCCGCGAAGCTGAGGTAGTCATGGAGGGAAGAAGTAAGTGCTGCCTGTCAGCTAGCATCCCGTCTTGCTCCAGCTGCGTGGCTTTTTCCTGCGCCTGCCTGCCGTGCCTGTGTTATACGCTGTCAGCCAGGAAACGGACAGTCAGAGGCGGATAATGCATTTCTGCCTGTCGGGGAATATCACACTCTGTGCCTCGCAGGAGGCAAGGAGCCTTCATTAGAGGAAAAGAGGCAACCCCGGGCGTTTCACTGCCTCTGACGGGATCGCCTCTCTCGACTCTGAGCGGAGATCGCAGGTGTAACCCACACTTTTTCATGCCACGGACAAAATGACCATAGCCTCTGGCTGCCGTGCCCCTGTTGTGAAATGGATTTTAAAAAATGAAAATAGTGAAAATACAGATTTATTTTTGAATACATTTGGAAAGTAATGATGTGCCCAAAACAGGAAAACTGGAATTAAATATAGATTAATATAAATTAATTAGAAGGGCCCCAGCGGTGCAGTTGTGCTCATGCCAGGACACCGCGTTGTCAAGCCACCTGACGGCCATAGCAGTAGCAGTGAGATTGACGGTCTGGGGCAGTCACACCTAAGTGAGCTTGATTGATTTTGGCTGCAGACTACAGTCAATGTCGCTGTTCCACACTGCCTGCGTTCACGTGCGGTGCCACTGTCAATCACGACCTGAGACAAGGCCCTGTGTCGAGCCTGGCGCTGTGAATCAATAAAACATCATTGACTGCCATCAGAGTCTAAATGAAGTCCTTGTAAGGGGAGCTTCAGGGACGAGGTGAAAATCCATGACGTGATATTTTTGGGCAGGAATTGACAGCCCGCCGTGTTGATGGACTTGGCGCCGGCTAATGACCTCGCCATCACTACAGGAAGTTCCTGGTCTAGCAGTAGGAGAGCGAGCCAATATAGCGTACATGTATTATGTCCAGTGCAGGGTTCCATTTGTAAAAAGAACTAAGGGGGGGCATTCACTTTTGCCCTATACTTCGTCATATTGGATATGAATGGAGAAAATAGCTGATCTACAATAACGTTTGTAGAAACCAGCCAAATGGCCACCGGTGACACATATGAATGACCAAAGGGGGAATATCAAAAGCCAACATGTTCTCACTCTCAAGTCTCAACTCTCAACTAGTCGTACGACTAGTGATGAGTCTGACCATGTGTCACCCATTTGGGGCGTCGGTTTTCAACGCTCCCGCCCACTGGAATGCGGAAGTCCCCCATCATCATCCACCAACAAATCGAACCAGGATACACCACTTTCTGGAAGAAACTAATAGACCATATTCACACGGCGGCCCTTTTGGAATTTAACCGGGGTGGCACTTCATTGACTTATTAGCAACATGGCCGCCGTGTGAATATGGTCTATTATATAAGAGTGAATTCCATCGAATCTTGGTCTACCTGAACAGGCAACTGACACTCATGCCTAATTTTCATTCTGTCCCTCGACCGTGTCGCTTTCCGAAAAGAACGGATTCTTCAAGCTGACGGGTTGTGATATGACATGCTGTTAGCTTTAGGATCAGTTCTTTTTTAGTTATTTTCAGCGAGCAACATATAGTTGTGCGATGGGGTATAAATTAAGTTTCACTGTTACACGAGCACACCAGCATCCTTAATGGAGCTATTCGCCAGCTGGTTAATTTCCGCATTTCAATCAGGCGAATAAGAAAGATGCCACTCCCAAACTCATTACGATTGGACAGCTGTGCATGCGTGTGGACCGTCCAGAATCAACAATCATTACTTGGAAGCCACCGACAGCCACTGCTGGAGCTAGTAATGGCATCGCTGACACTCTGCTACTCCAGATTCATAACAAATGGCAATTTGGCATGATAGAGCACGCAACGTTTTGCTGTGACCAAGATGAGTGTGGCGGCTTGACAGGGGCTTAGCCAAGCTTTATGTCCCCTGCAGCCAAAAACCTATTTGAACATCTTTTAACGATCAGTTCCATATACTACTCCGAGTTAAAGGCATTACGTTTAATAGCACTCCATGATATTGATGTGGTGGTATGTCATGAATCCACAGCCCTGACAGCCCAGGTGAGTAAATCTTATTAGAGAGACCTGAAGTGTGCCTGTGTGTGTGTGTGTGTGTGTGTGTGTGTGTGTGTGTGTGTGTGTGTGTGTGTGTGTGTGTGTGTGTGTGTGTGTGTGTGTGTGTGTGTGTGTGTGTGTGTGTGTGTGTGTGTGTGTGTGTGTGTGTGTGTGTGTGTAGGCGTGCGCGTGTGCGTGCGTGCTCGGCCTGGAAGTCTGGAGAGGGACAGAACAGAGAGGGCCATTCTGGCAGGTAAGATAAGACAAGATAAACATTTATTGATCTCTGCGGGGGAAATTCAGATATTAATAACCTGAACTGTCCTTAAATAGCTTCATGGGCAGTACAGTGAAATACAGGTTTCCATTTACACCCGCAGTGTTAAATTAATTAACACAGATTTGTCTGTGTACTACTGCAGGTGGCCAGTAGTGACTCCACTACATATCTAGGATTAATTAAATAACCACTTAAATCCTATTTCAAATATAGCAAACCTTTTTAACAGGGTGCCATGTTTGAAAACATGAAAATGCCTTAGGGCCAACTACATCTCCTCTCATACTGTACCTTTAGTTTGCACCATAAGAAAGTTACATATCGTCGCTGTCGGGCAGAAATATCAGAAATATATATATTTTTTAAATCAGTGCTATTGAACACCCTTTACATCTGTGTGTGGGTTTTACAAATATTGAACCAATATATTAGAAAAGCGCTTTTGACTAAACCTCCTAACTCCATTGGCTCCTCAAACTGTCAGTCAAAAAACTCCTGACTCACTTGAGCTGTGTTTGGGTAAAGTGATGATAATATAAGGACACATTCAAGTATCTGATAATGTATAAGGCAACTTTGATGAGGCAGTATTGTGTTGTTTTAAAAACACGTTTCATTTCCTGAAAAGTTAATATTTTGGACATAGCTGCAGGGTTTCTGCCCGGTAGCAGATATATAGATTTTTTTTATTCAACTAGAGAGCACTATCAATAGTCTTTTATAGGCAGTGTGAGTCACTCATCTGTGCTGAGATAAAAACAATTAATTATTTTTACCACATGCATGCACTGCTTTTATATTTACATTCCGATAATTGCAGTGTAGCCAAATGTAACCACTAACCAGGTGTGGAAAAGTCTCTCTACAAAAAAAAATAAAAAATGAAAATGCTCTTTCTTTCAAAGCAGTTTGGAATCCTTAAACATTCTACTGAGAAATGGCCTATCCATCCATCTTCAACCGCTTATCCGGAGTCAGGTCGTGGGGGCAACAGTTCCAGCAGAGAGCTCCAGACTTTCCTCTCCAGAGCAACATTAGCCACTTCCTCCTGGGGGCCTATCTACCCAGGTTAATTTCAAAACACCATAATGTCAAAGCATGAATTTCACATGAATATACCGGCGGGCCAAAAATAATGCATTTTAGGAGGGAAGCCGTGATGCTGGCATATGAAGGGCCATATGAAATCTGGTTTAGCCCACGATTGGCCCCCGGGCCGGACTTTGGACACGTCTGAAATATAGTGAATCTACAAGCTCATAACGCGGCGTAATGCGACACATTATGAGCTTGTAAATCGGCTATTTAAAAAAAACTTTGTTAGGAAAATGTCTACCTTTTAAAACACTAATGATGTGATATTAAAAAGAAAATATACTTTGTAATTTGTACTATTTACGTATTTTCTAAAAGATACATATATAAACCTACTTACAATTTTGACGTAGCAACTTTCACTTGTATTATTCCACTAGAGTATCTACAGTATACTTTGACTCAACTACTGGGGTTGAGTAGCCTACTTTGTCCAACACTGCAAGCGTCTCAGCCAGCAGGTGAACACAGCTCTGGGCACAGATGTCGCACTCCAGATCCTGTCAAATCGTGGCCCATTCTACAAGGAGGAGGATGGTTTGAGATCAAGGTGACACCCTGCTGGCTGAAATGTGAGTTGACATGATGGAATACCAATACTTGTCTATAAGTACCAGGGCTGCAACTATTAACAATGGTGTTGTGCAAAACTACTGTAGTTAAAATAGCAGCGATCTACAAGCTCACAATACATTACGTTGCGAAACGTTGTGAGCTTGTAAATGGACTATTTTAACTATTCTTAATTATTTAGCAATTGGAACCTTTTTGCCTAATAACATGCCCGGATTAATAGATTATTTTATAAAATAATCTATTATCCATTTTTCTTTTTAAATAATCGATTAATTTGATTAGTTTGATTAACTGTTGTACCCCTAATAAGTACAATGGAATTTGTGCACAAATCTATGTACAGTAGATGTATGTGTCTGGGCAGGCGTCCATACAGTATGTGCTGACTCATATCTTCTCAAAAATCTGATCTTAATCTGATACAAGCACACAACGCATAACAATGCAACATGTTATTAGCTTGTAGATCTCTACTATTTTCCGCGCACAACACTGACGTACGGTACCATGGCAACCCGTTCTCCCTCCCAAGACGTCACATTTTGCAGCTCTGTCAGTATAGCTCTGCAACGTCAATATTTGACATGACGGGTCGCCACCGCAACATCACATGTTGACGAAACTATGCCTAACACCAACCCAAACCACACAAAAACTATGCCTAAACAACCTAATCTTTATCTTAACCATAACCTCACAAAAACTATGCCTAAACCTAACCTTAACCCTTGGTAGGCTAGCTGGCTTGACCTCAGGTACAACGCTCGCCTGTCGCCTCCTTATAATTGATAATGAGAGTCAGATTATCCATATATCCTATTTTGTACAGTATGAGATCCCTCTCTCTCTCTCTCTCGCTCTCCATCCCTCTCTGTGGGCTCTGACACAGGCTCACACAGCTGGACTGCACAGCGCGTGTTTGGTGCTATTGTTTACACAACGCATCGTTTTGATTGATGAGGTACAGACTCAGTTATACTATAATAATGCTAAAAGGATAACACAAAAATCCCAGAGGGCTTGTTTCCATTGTGGTCCTATGTATTCAATTCATCAAGACATTTAAAGACACAAGTATACAATACTGTACAAGAAATCATCAATTCTAGGAGCAGTCAAAGTATATCAGTATACAGAAAAACTGTGGGGGGTAATGTATTTCGGCAAGCTAAGACTCATCTAGATCCAGTTGCAAATTGCAGACAGGTTCTCTTTTATGGCGGCTTTGAAGGAGGTTAGGGAGTCACACTATTTGATGGCTGGTGGTAGGGCATTCCACATTTTGGTGGCCTAATAGTAGAATTATTTCATCCCCATGTTTGTGCCGGATCTTAGGGGGAATGAGATCAGTGGAGCTCCCACTGGTGTTGTGCCCGTAGGCGTTTCTCACTCTTTTGAAGTAGTTTGACAGGTACATGGACACTGGTCCCTTGAGTATCTTGAGTATCAGGCCCATTGCAAGTTGTGTACTCTGTACAGCAACTTGCATCATCAATGTGGACGTTCATATACAGTACAGTAGTTATCGTTGTAGTTACAGTTATCACGCTCTGTGTGTACATCTTTAACCAAACAACCAAGCGTGTTACAGCCCTCTGGCCTTTGTCAGCGTTCACACCATCTAAACAGACATTACATTGAAATGAAATATTCAAATACTGAGATCAACACCAAATTACAAATTAATTTAACCCATTAAGACCTGAGGCGATTCTTTTTTTTTCAAGATTTTTCAAAAATAGCAGATCTATGAGCTCATAGCGCGGCACTCGGTGCCGCACTATGTGCTTGTATATCTGCTATTTTTGAATATAAGAAATCTGAAGTGACATAGACGCGTTCCAGGTCTTAATGGGTTTAATAAAGGCATAGGATTATTAATGACAAGAGAAAATGTAGGGCTATAAAATAGCACAAGAGCTGGTCTTATGGATTGTTTATACTGCAAGAAACAACTTGACATCGATTCCTCATTTAGTTCTTTAGTGAGTTCAGTCTGTAGAGAGTCAATCAAATACGCCTCTCTCTATAAAAGAGTCCATGTCCCCTCCTCTTTTCAAGGCATTCACTACTAGCCCCTGGGTCTTTTTGTGTTATCCTTTATAGCATAACCTTTGACTGTACTACCTGAACTGTTAATAGGCATGTTAACAAAGTATTCAATCAAATCAATCAAAACGTCAATGCCCTGAAAACTCAACCTCCAAACCTTCTGTTTTCATGTAATGGAGGCCATACCATACACCACACACCACACCAGGGCACCTCTTTGATTCTGGACATGCTATGCAAAACAGTCACATGGATCCATGGCTTGTCTTTCATATTCAAACAAAAAACAAACACAAAATTCTCTTTAGTCTCAACAATAGACTCTACTGTATTCCTATTTTCAAGCTGGATGATAGACTGGAGAGTTCATACTCTAGAGCCTAGAGTTCATATAGGCCTACACCACAAACTCTTTCAGCATATCAAAATTACCAGAAAATAATAATAATTAATATCATATTTATATAATGTATGTATATATATATATATATATATATATATATATATATATATATATATATATATATATATATATACACACACACACACACACACACACACACACACACACACACATATATAGATAGTCCTTAAACTTCCACATCAATAAATTGGAGTTATCTGGCAAAAATGGCCTGCCCATAGAAATGTTTCTGAAAATGAAGATCGTTTTTAAATTAAAATAATTATTCGTCAGAACCTCTTGGGACAAATCCATCAGCAACCCAGCAGGAGGTGACCGGTTTTCTTTCTACTTCATATAATTGGAGAAACCCTCTGGGGCACATTTGTGTAAAGACTTGTCACATCCATGGGAAACTTCGTTCAAATAGGAGGAACCAGTAAAAAAGAAAAAGAAAAAGAGCCAGTCAAAAAGCCAGTCGGTAACAGCCCAGATTCACTCAGCCAAACAAAAACAGCAAACATGGCTACCTGTGAAGCTTTCCGTAAAGCTTCACAAATCAGTGCTGCTTCTGGCAGAACAGGGATGGCCTTCCTTTACAAAAGGTATCCAAGGTATCCAATATGTTTCCTAAAATAAATAACGAACATAGCTGATCTACAAGCTCACAACGCATCGCGACGCGTTGTGAGATTGTAGATAAGCTATTTTCACTTTTATTTTTACTTTTTGAATCTCGACCCCTGACTACCCATAAACTAAACTAGCAAGCAAACCCACTTGAAAAAACGAATAAAACGTAACTGAATTTGATAAACATGAAGTTAAAACAAAATAAAAACAACCTTGGTTCAAACCCAGACATTGTTTTTGCAGCAAAGAGTAAACAGGCCTAAAGAACAGCCCTTATGAGTCCAACACCATAAAAGGGCATTCAAGGTCCAAATAATAAGGTCACCGTCCACGGCCCGAGGAGCAGACCGTGACACTCTTGAGATTCAATAGAGCACCCTAAAGAAATAGGTTCCTTCATCAAAGTTTCTGCTAAACAAGAAAGTGTTTTTGAGCAGGCTTAGTTAGATCTTGGAGTTGAAGAGGATGGGGAAATGCAGTGAGCAGCGTGACTGCAATCTGTGAAAGTTTTGCTATGTGCCTCCGAAAAATGCTCTGGAAACAATTTCTTCTTAGGTCAGTGGTGAGTCTGGCACCAATGCCTGGGGAGGTTTTTTTTAACTTGTGTTGAATTATTCAGCTTATATTTAGTCTTAAAGTTTGCCAGTGGGCTCTTGACCTTGTGGTAGGCAGATGTACCTTTGCTGATGCAAAGAAAGCTGCACCAACAAAGAAAAATATTTTGGTGCCCTAAAGTGAAGATGCTGAATTTTGTACTCTATGGCAAAGATGCCTTGACCGACCAGCAGAGTGGGATGTTAGCTTGAAATGATTGATCTCCTTGTGAGCAACGTTGATACCTGTTTCAGTCAGATGACATTTGACATTTGTGACACAATAGAACAGCTTATTTTAACTGCTGTAAGTGGTAGTGGCATGAATGTACAAGATTTGGAATTTGTCATTGGTCACTTAGGAGATTATTTGAACTCTGGTCATTTTTTTCTCTCCCTGAATTGATGTCTGGGAAACATGCAAGCTCGGTGATGGATGTAATCAGAGAGCTGAAAGGTCTTGGTCTGGCAGGGAAATTGTACAGTCAAGTCGCAAATCTAATCCGTTTGTGCTTGGTCATCCCTGCGTCCTCAGCTACTGCAGGCAGAACATTTTCAAGCTTAAGACGTTTGAAAAATTACCTCAGGTCAACTGTGACTGCTGAAAGGCTAAACAACATATAGTAATTTCTCTCACACACACACACACACACACACACACACACACACACACACACACACACACACACACACACACACACACACACACACACACACACACACACACACACACACACACACACACACAGTGGTTATTAATAAAGGCATGTGTATACTGTCAGCTACAGTTGAAACTATATAATATATAAACATGATGGTAAATACTGTGGGGGGAAAATATGTCTATTCTCGTGTCATATTATCATGTCAATGTAATAACTGTGTATCTTTAGGCTTTGCTTCAGGGAAGTTTGTGATCTCAGAGTCTGTGTCATGCTTGAGCACATTATTCTGTTGTATTATGGGAGCAGAGCCACACCGCCAAATACAGTACTATGCAATATCATTGCAATGATTGGTTTTCATCTTGACGAGTGTCTGACTGAAATGAATATACGTCTAAAAAATAAAACAGGAAAATAGTCTGTCAAAGCTGCAAATAAATAATGATGATGGTATAGTCCTTTAACTGCCATGGCAAGAAAAAAAACGAAGAAAAGTATTTTATTGTCTACTTTTCTTTGCTGTTTTCTTTAACCCTAGCTGCTTCTTCAGCATATGGAATCATCTCAACTGTCTTCCTATTGATGACTTCACTTTCTTTTCTTCTGGGAGAGTATTTTGCTTTGTCCTTTTTGCACCACACTCCAAGTTGCATCTCTAATAGCCTGCAGTACATACAGCTGCAACATACCCAAACACCTCTTGGTACATAATCTATGTACACACAACTCTTTGTAGATGTTATCTCTCTTATCATCGCATCGTAACTTATCACTGTCAAAACATAGCAGGACTGACAGATAGCATGAAAGCCTCCAGCGATCCACCATTCCTGCAACCCCACCCAACACCACTTTTAATGCGACGACCTACATTTTGGTGTCAAATGCCTGGACTATAACAGAGCTTCCTCCTCCACGGAGCCCACCATGTTGCACCGACCAGACAAACTCAACCCGTTTATAGCTATGTTAGTCTATGCATGTGTCATTTAATTGTATACATGTGATTCAGACTTGATTGTTGCATATTGGTACTGTAGCTACTGTACATAAACTCAATACTCCAAGTACTTATATTGACCCTACAGACAAATTGATCCTAAAGATATTTTGCCACCTCAGGCGGGCACCAAATTCTCACCTGGACCACAGACTAAAATCATGATTTGTAACAAATGTGTCTGGAGCACTCATTTGTACGTTGTTGTAAGACACGTTTTTCCAGTTGGAAATCTGTTGTTTTCAGCAAGCAATATGGTTGTAAAATGACAAATAAATGAAGCTTTAAGTCTCCTTGAAGCTGCCCTACAGCGGCATCCTCGGTCCGCTTGACTCATTCTTGTGTTCCTGTGTTTGCCGATGCGTCCGTCACTTCACCTTACCTCACCTCTTCATCATTATCTGTTGTGGCTCGGTGACCCGTTGCTTGGATGTCAATCAGTGACTTTAAAGATTTTCTGGCTCGTCGCCTCGGCTCTTCTCGTTGACATCGCTGATTCGCCTGTTGCTGCTGCTGTTGACAGCGCAGCGAATCCATTACTATCCAGTTCCCTGAGTTACAGTAGATTCAGAATTGGCTACAGATCAAAATGGCCACTGCACGACTCCGGCCAATTTGTCTCTCCCCTAAAAGCCTCAACAATAGCACTGACGATGTGAATGATCCCACTATGAGAAGGACCCACTCAGAAATGTGCTGAACTCGAACACTTATTTTTTATCTCCTTTTAGAGCGGTTAAGAGTGCGAGAGCAAGCATAGCATAATAAGCCTCATCCCTGATCCCGGGGGCTTGACAGATCTTATTAATCAAGGGCCTATTCATCCATAGAGGAGTCTGGCCATTAATATTGTATAGACTCATAAAAGGACAATTCAATT
Organism: Gymnoscopelus microlampas; assembly: GCF_963454915.1. Lineage (NCBI taxonomy): Eukaryota > Metazoa > Chordata > Actinopteri > Myctophiformes > Myctophidae > Gymnoscopelus > Gymnoscopelus microlampas. Next base: position 16,546,087 of record NC_139941.1, read on the forward strand.
AATTTACATAAGCCACCTATATTTGGGAGAGGTGAAATGGAGCGCAGTACAATAGACTGACATGGCGAAGGCTTCCACCTTCATGTCGAAATGTAAATGTCAGTGAACACGTTTCCCTCGTTTGTTATCGTTTGGGTTGTAAGAACGGCATAGTACGATTTTCATTCAAATAACTGTGGCCACCCATGCCTGACAGGATAAGTTATTTTACTGCTCTCTTTACAGTATAGCCATGCTCCCTGAACCATAGCAGGTGATTGCTAGTCGTCCTCTTGTGGCTCTCTTCCAGGCTTCTGTTCGCCTCTTGGCTTGTCAGAGAGCGAGTCTACTCAGCTTCACGGGCCAGTTGGACCAACTTGCAAATGCCCCAGGGCCAAGTGCTGTCTGCTGCTGTAACGTCAGCCCCACAGCTTTGCTGTCCGATCCGAGGTGCTTGTGTGAACTATATGTGAATGCATGAATGTTGCCCAGAATATGTGTTGACCCACCGTTTGTTTGTACTGTTCTCACTGTCTGCTGTGCTTCCTCATAATAGGCTCTTTCCCTCTGTTGGGGCTTTGCGTAAGTTGTCAAAAGATTGACAAAAAGCCAAAGCTTAAAGTCAGATATGCAAGTCCATTTATTTTCCAACAAACAACAAACAAAAAGTACATCTCTCAAAACAAAACAGACACTTTACAGTGCCTCTATGGTCAAAATACCACAGACCTTGCCAAGCTCAACAACGGTCTCAATGTGTCCTATCCTTAAGTATACCCACAGCCTCCTCAATGGCCATCGCTGAAATGGCTCTAACAAATTATGTATACTGTGTACACATTGCATTGATTAATGTTATAGAAGTAAGACGCCAGCTGGCAGATGGCTTGTTGACAGCCTGTAAGTTTAAGAGGGATTTTTACTTTGGTTCAATTAGAATAAAAAGTTATGCGTGTTTGCTGTTCAATTTGGCCTACAGTATTAACAGCCTTCCCTGGATTCTGCCGATATGTGAACATTTGTGGTTGAATAAGAACTAGAAGGCATACAGTTCCTTTGAGAAAAAAATCCCTTTCATAATCCCCTATCCTCCTATATTAAAGTTGCCTAGAGGGTCAACCGAGGGTGGGTGGTAACATGCAGACCTGCGAGGTGCACCGTTTCTCTCATCCGCACCAAGTGTTGGTGCCAACCAACACTGGTCAGGGGTCTGCCATCAGAATAGTCACACCAGGACCAATGTGTGGCACCCAGGGGCCCCGCCAGGCACACCATTGCTCCACCCCCTGTGTTCCTATTGGCTGGGCTTTAAACAGCCATAACTCCAGTTCCCAGCATGCTAAAGGCCCCAAACCTGGTTGGTGCACGTAGATGGCCAATAGGGACGGGCTGTAATTTGCTGAAGCCCCGCCCCTCTATTTTCCAGTTGGTTAGGCTTTAAACAGCCATAACTCCAGTTCCAAGCATGCTAAAGGCTTCAAACTAACATTTTAAATGGCCATAACTCGGTGACCATTGCTCTGATCAGCGCAAAGTCCAGTAGTCCATGCCAAAGAGAAGTGACACCACATGTCCCTGTCTTGTTGAAGCAAGAGCACCAAGTGGTTAAGTTAGGGAATACACATATACCGAGTAGTATTACATTATTTACCCAGTGCCCCGGGCAGTTGGTACAGTGTAAGCCTTTGAATAGCAAGACTCTGGGTTTGATCCCGGGCACCGCCAACTCAGCGTATGAGTAGCACGGCTTGGGTATAACTAAGATGTGCGGTAAGTTCTGAGAGCTCATGGTAGGTGGCGCTCCACCTCAGCAATCCATCACCCTGGTCTAGAGCCTTATAAAGGAAATAGACTCCCTCATTACCTGTCTGATAATGGCACTCCAACCTTTTTACTTACGCACTTTTGACGACTACTTGAATAACTTTGTATAGCTGTATAGGCTATAGTCTTTGTGTGCATTTGTTTTCTTTCTTTCTTTCTTTCATTCTTTCTTTTTTTCTTTCTTTCAAAAATCACTTCGCACAGTCATGCCTGCTGTTTCTTCAAAGGCGCCAAATAGGCAATTACTCCACCTGTCGTCATCCAGAAAAAAAGAAAGAAAGAAAATATCGAAAGAAAAACCAAATTAGCTGAAATTACCATTCGCCACCTGTCCCACAGGCCCGGGCAAGACGTGCCAACAGGGACGGTATTAGTTCACATTTTGTGGTTTTAACACATGAGCGGGTTTAATTGGGAAGCTGTTTCATCAGGGGTCCTATCAATACCAAAGGGTAGGCGACTTGTTATGCAGGGGTAATCTCATTGGGATCGTCTGCAATTGGCTCCTCCGCCAGTTTCAATTACCCTCATAGTGTAAAAATAAACAAGATGAAATGAATGAGAAAGTGTGCTGCAAGGACAGACGGTCTGGAGGGATGCCGTCCAGAGTTCATGGTTATGCTGTAGCTTATACTCTGTCTTACATGTCGCACAGCGAAAATAGCCAGTCTACAAGCAAGCAGCATCAGGATTAAAGCAAAATAAAACTGAAAATGTTTGCATGGCCAAGTTATAATGTGCGATTTGTGAGACAGTGTGAAAGAAGCCCCCTCCCACACACTAGCACTGATTCCTAAACCTTTGACACAATATGTAAAATGATGACGTTTTAGTAAAATTGTTCCTGCTGTTCTACATACTACCAACCAGGTGAAGAAGTTGCAGACTGAGGCTTTAACCTTTGCTTTTATACAAAAGTATGAAATATCCAAGACTATTAAAGGGATAGTTCACCCAAAAATATATATTTTTTCTATCGAGATTAGTTATCCCACGGAGACTTGAATTCATGGATATTTTAGGTTTATGTTGCATTCCTAAGCCAATAATTTGATGACCGGCAGCGGTTCTGGTAGGAGACACAAAGAGTCTCCTTTGTGTCTCTTACCGGAACCGCTGCCTACCGGTTCGCTGGCCATCAAATTATTGGCTTAGGAATGCAAAAAACTAAAAATATCCATGAATTCAAGTCTCCATGGGATGACTAATCGATAGGAAAAAAATACATTTTGGGGGTGAACTATCCCTTTAAGGTTTTATGCAAAATGCTTCTGCTAGTTTGACCTCTACAAATGCTTAAAATAATAACCTAAAATAACCGATCTACAAGCTCTCAATGCTTGTAGATCGGCTATTTTCGCTGTGCAACATGCTTCATAGAAGACGTGCTGACTTCTATGGAATCCAAATGACTGAAATCAGTCGCGGCGACTGAGAACTTTAATCCACGAAGCAGGATTAAATTTTCTGTACGAGAAAATAAAGTACTCTTTCCAGAAGACAGGGTGGTTTTGAACCGGATTGGTGTGTGTGTGTGTGTGTGTGTGTGTGTGTGTGTGTGTGTGTGTGTGTGTGTGTGTGTGTGTGTGTACGCGTGTATGTGCGTGTGTAAACAACATGCACTATGTTTGCTTAATTGTTGACATAACTATGCAACATTCTCTAGCAACGACACCCAGACCCCCCCAACCCCCCCCCCCCCCCCCCACCACCTCCACTTCACTTTCAGAGTGTTCTCACACTTTCATTGATCAAGTGCAGTCAGCACCACCATCTGGGAGGCTTACATAAGTTCTATAAAAGCCCGCCTCGCTCTGCAGTTTCCTCTGAACATACAACCAACCCTGCATAAGATTCACTCAGATCAAAGACTACTCTTGGAACGACTCCAGGCCCAAAGTGTCCTCCCGTGTCCTTGTGCAACTTCCTTTGGGGGGAAAAAATAGAAAAACTCAAACAAAAGTCAACTGTTGCTTATGGATGATTCCTATTTTTAACAATGTGATTCTAAGTTTTAAAAAAAACTTTTTTTCATATTTTTTTATGTTGGGGGGGGGGGGGGTTGCGCGTGCATGTGTGCATGCGCATGTGCAACTGTGCAAGTATGCATGCATGCTTGCGTGCATGTGTTTACAGTCATTTAGTCTAAGTAAGCAAGCAAGTAGTCTAATGCCATCATTATATAATATATATTATTATAACACTTTAATGTCTTCAGAAGAAAGGGAGTCTACTACCGCGCCTCAGCCAAACGAGGCAAGCCTGGTGCGTCAGCAGCCTGGAGCAGGACAACAGCAGTTGAAGAAGAGAACACACTGGAGCAGCTCGGTCTGACAATTAAAGCCTCTTTTATTTAGGTGCTAGAACAAATAGAGAATGACTGACGAAACAAGGAAACTAAGCTACTACTCTTCAAAGGAAACTCTTCTCCTATCCAGCACACCTCACAAACATAGTGGCTGCCTTTTTGAAGGGCATGCTGCAATGAGGTGCAGTTGGTGCTGTACAGGTGTGTAGGGCACTTACCCTACACACCTGTACAGCCAGTACAGGTGTGTAGGGTAAGTGCCCAGTCAAAGGCTCCTCTCGCACCTAGGACTGGGCAGGAGGGGATTTTCTACAACATACAACATAATCCCCACATTTCTGCCGTAAATAAATTTAATTTCCGCCGTAACATTTTCTTCACTACGGGTTGCTGTGATTTTCAGTGATTCCCCCCCCCCCATAAAACATAATCATCAGGGATTATGGTTATACTAGGAGGAAGATCTTTTTTCAAAAAAGTGTACAGAAATTGTTAAAATTATTTTTTTATGTGGACACGCCTCCAGGTCATTAAGAATACCTGGTTCTCTCCTTAGCACCACCCACCTGTCCTAGTCCCTCCTCCTCATGCACACACCTGTTGTGTTATGATAATGAGGGGAGGGTATATTTTTACTATGTCACTAAAGGGCTGTTTTTCTATTGGCACGTTTGACCCTCAAGGTTTCAGCCTCCACGTAGAAACTCAAAATAGTCAGAGAAGACATAAAACACCATAAAAACACCACCAGGGGGCTTAATGAAGTTCTATCAACCTCATAGACACATGAAAAACAGAAAAAGTGCAAAACCATGGCACCACCTCTTTCAAAACACACTTTCTGCTACTCTAAACATGTATCATACTGATTTTTGATATTCCATACCAGTTTCCTATAATTTGCTTCCAAAATGTGCTTAATTCACACACAAAAAAAGCTCAAAATCATGAGGGCTGCTCCAACACACATACAGTACCGTCCTTGGGTCCTGGCGGCTGCAACCCATGACTTACACAGCCCGAGTAGGCCTACCAGGTCTGGCAGGGATATGCGCCCAACGGAGCACCTCTTACTAGTTTCAACACTCAATCCACACAGTTTTTGGTGGGCTGGAATGAAAATGTTTTTCCACCACTTCACCACTCGCCATTTCAGAGACAAGTCAGTCTCTCACAAAGGTTGTCATTTCAAAAACACTCAGGCAAATGGGAAGATCATTTAAGCACCTCTCACAGTGATTTTTTCCTATCACCATCTGTTCAAATAGCATAAAATTGCTTTTACTCCAGCGTGACCGTCCTAGCTCAAGCTTTTACAACAATAGGCTGAGTACTAGTAAAAAAAATGGCTAAAACCATTAAACTACATGAGCTGAGAATTTAATTCTGAGATTTAATGTCATGAATGCGTGTTCAAAGTGAGAAGATGCCATTAGGTGGACGGATATGACTGTGGGTGTTTTTAATAGCTAACAAGAGCTAGAGCAGTAATGAAACCGTCTTCATGAGTATCACTTTTGGTTTCATTACCAGAGCAGAGCTGTGTATGAAAAAAACATTATTGTGTCTCAGCGATATATGTGTGTCCAGTTAAAACAAGTCATGTGGCCTTATCCTGGTTAGGACTCGCAGAGCACATGTGATCTTGGTTCTGTTGGGTCGTATTTTAGCCACTTACAGCCTATAGACTGTACTTTGTTGATACAACTAATTGCGTAAATAACTGTCGAAAAGTTCACAACGTGTCATTGTAGATCTGCTATATTCACTATTTAAAACATTTGAGAAGACTTTCACCTATAATGACACGCCCAAAATTGGAACGGTGGGGCGTTTGTGGCTCAGGAGGTACAGTATAGTGGATGTTTAGGAACCAGAGGGCTTTTATCTATATAAAGTGATGTCTCACATGCACAAGAGACTATATGCACAAAGGACTGTGTCTCTATTTGCTATTTTCTTTAGTATTCTTTTTTAACCATGCACCATGTATACATTGATTGTATATTATATATATTTTTTAAAATTTTAATATCTGTAAAGCTGTGATGTGACAAAAAAGTTGAATCTGATCTGAATGTGATCCTTTGGCTTTGTGTCAAAGTGTCGTTGATGTAGCATATGCTTACTGGATACGTGAGTAACATTTAACACTCGAGTGGTACCATGTATTGAATATTAGGCAAAATAAAGAAAAAATAACACAGTATGGCCATTACAGTTTGATATATTTTCAACACGATCCTTCCATAAACAGCTCAGTAAGTCAAAAGAGCGTGTGCGTGTGCGTTGAGCATTCAAATCACTATAAGTAGGTTGTGGTTAGCTCGCCATCATCACGATCATCTTCACACATGGTCTGGTGAAAAACCTGGCCTTTATCAAAGATGGTTGATTTAGGAAGATCCGCCCAATTGTAGCCACTAGAAGCAAAATGGTACACAAATCCTACAAATGGTCTGCTTAGCGATTGCTGAATGTTGTACGACTAGTCAGTGACTGCTGACTGCTGTGACTGGAATCCCCACCCAAAGGAATGCACAGACAGTAGTGACACCAATAATTTAAACAGCATCGACACAGAAACCTGGGTTACATTGAGCAAGACACTGAACCCCTAACAACTGCTCCCGGTGAGGGTGATTCCTTGCATGGTTGCCTCCACCATCGTTGTGTGAATGGGTGAACTGTACACACATTGTAAAATGTCTTCTTTGGTAGAGAGTTCACTGCATGGCTAACTTATACACCCCGACACCAGTATGCCGACAAGAGCATTTGGACCAGACCAGGATTGAGAGTTCAAAGTGTTTTATTGCCAGTCTGTGTACAACACATATGATGATGATGATGATGATGATATGGTGGTGGTGATGATTTAACTAAATAGGAGTGAAAGACAGACAATCAGTAACTTAAACAGACAATCAGTAACTTAAGAAAACAGAAAGCATAAACAGACCGGCATAAATGTCTATCGAGCAAAATAAACCAAGGAACATAAAGAATAAACAGAAAACAAACTTACTTATAATGCATCGGAAGTGCTCACATAGCTGTGGGTTTCCTGCAGTGAATCTCTACCCTTCAGACAAAATGTTTATCTGCTGGTTCAACCTGAGCCTATATAGGCCCACCCCAGCTGAACCAAACTAGGCTCAGATTGGGCCCCGCCCACCACTAAGTGACATGATCAGTTTGTGAACTCCAATTTTGTACACACATTGTAATGCGTTTTGGATAATGCTGCTCTAGAAATGCTGACCATTTATAGATACAACATTATAGAATTAACTGTAAATGTATTTATTTGAGCCATGACCATTGGTGTCACTATTATTACTTAATGACTTTATCTTGTCTGATTGGTTTTAAACTACAGTAGCATATCAATGGAAAGGAAAGAGTCCTTGAAGGTTCTTTGCAAATAGTCACAGATTTGGTGACCGAGGCCTTTTTTGTGTGAGTGGATAGCCGATCCCTAACGTGTTTAGAGCTTAATGACACACATGATGGCATCTCTTAACAGTTTCCTTTTTGTTTACCGTAACAAGCGAATCATAATCCCTGCATTGTTTCTCTGGTATATTAGAGCCCACCAACACTGCTACTCCAACAAATCATTTTACCACCATTAACATTTCCCTTTATAGCGCCTCAGACAACAAGGGAAATGGAAAGTATCAGAGAGTATCTCTCACTGTATCAGAGTTGTATTGTCCATGGGGATGATGGACCTACTATTAAGGCGTTTAACCAGTTTGGGGTTTAAGCTTTTAGAGGAAGTCTGTAAATATGTATCAAGAGGTTGTAGACAAGCTAAGCCTGGGAAACAGAAGGTCCCAGGTTCGATTCCCGGACCCGGCAATGTGTCGAGGTGTCCCTGAGTAAGACACTTAACCCCTAACTGCCCCCCAACTGCGCTCATGTCTGACCAGTTGAGCAGCAATCAGCTGGGTGAAGCTGAAAACTGTATTCCCCAGCTGAATCAAATAGGTATCTATCCTCAAATGTAGACAAATCAAAGCTCCTGCTACGTCCATGATATGATGTCACAGAACAGAACCACCTCTTCACAGACTGTTCAAGGAAATGACTGGTGATTAAACGGAAAGTGAAATGTATCCTGGTAAAAAATTATACACCAACATTGGTCTTTTGAAACACTTTTCTATTAGAGGTTTAGTACTGTATTTATAAAGCTCAGTATTTCCATTTGGCCAAAGGAGACATACACCAGTCACCACAGTCGACATGCCCACAAGCAGCTAGCGTCGACACTGAACACACATAGTAACTTGCACACATATCAACTTCCTATCAATAACTAGACTCAAATATAAAACCTTGCAGTAAAATGTCACCTGCAATGGGCTGCATATAGCACATGGTTGAAAATACTTGAAATGTGAACGTGTCTAGGTGGCAGTATGAAAAAAAGAGTGCTGGCAGATATGAACGAACGTGGCTTTGAATGATTCACCAACAAAACTTTCATATCGCAGCGACGCCTCTTTGAAATGCAAATTCATTCATTAGGCAAGTCTTTCGGCACTGTGAGGAGAGCGTATGACTGATGGTGATTATTTGAGGAAATTACTAAACATGAAGCATGAAGTAAACACTCCCATAGTTTATCCCCCCCGCCCATTGGAAGCCCTCAGTGACTGTACTGACAGGCCAAGGGATGTCATGTAGATTCTCCTGCAGATACTGTACCCAGTACCACTGTCCTAATAGCCTATCCTATTTGCGTATTTCAGTGCAGTGCAGTGCTGCCAAGGTACTGTAGGGATTCTAAAGGAGATCGGTATACAGTACTGGATGTGGGTAAGTCACCCTACTAACTCCAGGTGAACAGGTAGTCCCCACAGACTATGCCGCAGTACCATTGCAGTTTCACAGACAAAACACTCCCCCTTCAAAAGAGTCATGTTGCAAACGCAGGCGGCGGAGGGGGCTTTGTGTAATAGACAGAAAGAAGATCCTTGACAGTGTGTGTGTGTGTGTGTGTGTGTGTGTGTGTGTGTGTGTGTGTGTGTGCGTGCGTGCGTGCGTGCGTGCGTGCGTGCGTGCGTGCGTGCGTGCGTGCGTGCGTGTGCATGTGTCATAGCGACAGACTCGGAGTTAGGGCTACAGTACATAGACAGAGAGAGAGATGCAGATAATAGAAAGACACAGTATACAGCATGGGATTGTTATAATGGGGGGGGGCTGGTGTAGGGGGGCTTTCCCCCCTGCCTCAAGCACTGAATGAATCTACAACCAGGGTGGTGTGCAGAATCTTAATAGAGTCCACCGTCAGATATGGGGATTTTCCATCTAAATCCCCATACACAAAGACAGACAGACAGACAGACAGACAGACACAAACACACACAGACACCACACACACACACACACACACACACACACACACACACACACACACACACACACACACACACACACACACACACACACACACACACACACACACACACACACACGCACACATTACTGAGAACGACAGTGAAGAAAAAGCACCATAAGGCATCCAAACGCCCAGAGATGAAGCCATTGCCACTATTTCCTCCAATTGCGTGCGCGCCTGCCCAGAAATGCTGGAGGAAAATACGACGACAGACATTTTATGAATCGATAACCTATTATCTGGTTTTGATATTGCATTACTTTCGGCTAGGTGGCCTGCGCCCGGCGTGGGGAATGCTTTATCGCACACATCACCTTGCAGCCAAAGTGAATTCTATGAGCATACTGTACATAGATACACACGCACGCACTCACATGCACACGCGCGCGCATTCCCCACACACACAAGTCAGTGAATGTAAACACACGCCCACAACTTCAGATTAAATTCAAGCACTTGCTTTCCTCAGGAACTGTTCCGGTATTCACAGGCGGAGGGCACCGCGTAGGGGGACTTGAGTCGCTGTTTGACACAAGCGCTCCCTCCCTGCCTCCATGTTTTTGTCATAAAACTGCGAAAGTGTGTGAACTTTGCTGCACTCAAACAGCTGGTGATGCAGCGAGGTAATACATTCATGGAAAGTATTGTTTTACTTTGTTTTTCCACAACTCCTTTGCAGCTTTGTGGTTCTCAATGTTTTTAATTTCAAGGACCCACAGTTTGATATGCATTGGACCACGGACCCCCATTTAACCCATTGAGACCTGAAGCCAATTCTACATGTCTCCTAAATCTCAACAGTAGTTTCTATATCAGTGGTGCTCAAACCTTTTCATGTCAAGGACCCCCAAAATGAGCATTTGGCCGCCGACCCCCATCTCAAAATGTTTTGTTCCAGGGACCCCCAGAAGCAAAGAGCTAAAAATGTTCGCTTTAAACAATATACTGTATATTCAAAGATTTGCAAACATTTTCACGATTTTTCAAAAATAGCTACAAGCTCATGGCGCGGCACTTGGTGCCGCGCCATGAGCTTGCATATCTGCTATTTTTGAATAGCCCAAAGTGTAAAATAATGTTTTTTAGCTCAAATCTAAAAATCTTGATGCGTTAAAAAAAAAAGTATCTCTGGGACAATTAATAATCTAAACATTTAACTCTGAGATGTACGAATGGAACAAATGGACCTGTACGGATGTTGATCCATTTGTACACTCTCAGAGTAGAGTTACGAACCTGTAAGCGACCTTTGTTTCCTAACAATCATTAAGCTGGGGACCCTCTGGAACCGCCTCAAGGGCCCCGGGGGGTCCCCGGACCCCACATTGAGAACCAATGGTTTAAAGCAGTGGTTCTCTAGCTTTTCTGGATCATAGGGCCCACTTGAATAATATCTCGAAAGTGTTCGCGGCCCACCCATCTGACCACTTAACACGGCAGCCATTTTCTGTCGAGTTAAGTGGTCAGATGGGTGCATTTTAATCAATGGATTGGATCAACGGAACTAACATAGCATTATCAAAAACGTTCTTTTTTTTTATTGTGTTTTGCCAATTATTTGGGGGCCCATTTGCAATTCCCTCGCGGCCCACCTGTGGAACCCGGCCCACAGGTTGAGAGTCACTTGTTTAAAGTATATGTGAGCCTACTGTACCTATTTCATTAAAAGCACTCAGAATAAATTGATCTCGGAATTGACTTGGAACTAATAATGTACTGTAGGTCAATCCACTGACAGGTTTACGACAAACAAAAACAAACAGCTAGTGGAGTGACATCCCCTGCCTTAATTAGGTTGTTTACTGCGATGAAGGTGGAAGGCCGAAGTGCCACTGTGAGCGGCTGTGGGTGGAATGCTGATTATAATGGTGACCAGGTAGTATAATACGTGACTGTCTCTAAAAATGACAGATGATTAATTTTGCCTCAGGGCCCTACGCACCTTTAGGATTTTGATACTCTTGGCATTGCTTCCCATTATTTGGGCCATATTAATTTGTTTAACTCAGTTCCATCAACTGTATTCATCTTTAATGTGGCGTATCTGCACAATTACAGTTTAATCATTTTCTGGTGTAAGAATTATTATTGCAATACCTGCTAAACTTTATGACGATTGATGTTCATGAATTGCATTTTATGGCACATAATTAAGGTTAATTGAGGTTGTCTGTGCGTGTATTTTGAATTCTAATCCTTTTAAAGAATGTGCCTGCTAATACTAATCGGCTTCTCATAACCACATGAACCACATGAACCTTAGCGTCCCTATTCTGTTCGGGCATTATTATCATAATAGCTGAACATTTGGCGAAAATAGGCAATTATCTACAAGCTCAAAACTGGCTAGAATTAAAGCTGGTTGTACAACATATAGGGGGTTAACTGGAATGGACTGAACGTGAATGCAATAGAATAACACAAGACTATTCACCCAGACCCTGGATACAGCCAGCGGAGGAACATAATCTGTCAGAACCTGAAACCTCTTACTTACTTACCTCTTTTATGATCTAATCTCTGTTCTGTCCTGGTAGCAGGACACGCAAACTGGAAGTTGAGTCATTCTTTCGGAAATGAATGAAATGACTTGTTTTGATGTGAATCCTTTTATCTTGCCAACAATGAACTAACGAAGGACCTTCCTGCTCGACTTGCAGTCAGTGCAATTACCTGGATTTATGCTTGTGCTTACACACATAAAATGCAGAGCGAGAGAGCGCGAGTGCAGCTCTCTAAGTCAAATAACATAGATATATGGTGGCAACAGGGAAGACAGAGGGGAGCTCATAAACATTTTACAGACCCACTGGGGAAACAAATTGCAAATATATGACCACATGGCCACATTTCAGGGCCCTGCCTCTGTTTTGTCTAAAAAGCGTGTCATTGTTCTGTCCAGTTACTTGGTTGGCCATATTAATTTAATGACTCACCCAGTAAAGTAAATGTACACTGCTGGCTGTGGGATAATGGAAATGCATATGTTTCTTTCGGCATTCCTGCTCATCACTGAACCTTTCTTGTGCGTGCGTGCGTGCGTGCAAGCCTGCAAGCCTGCATTAATAAATGTGCATACTCTATGTGGATGTGGATTTTTGCCTGTGTGATCTGATCACGTATGCACAGATGCCTCATTGTTCATAAGCCTGGTTGCCTGGTGGAAAAAGATGTCCTATCCACAAGTTTCCTAGGGCGTTGTGGGCATCACTTCCAGTCAATTTGATCCAATCAAATCCAATCAAATCCAATGACATCCAATGAAATCGACAGGAAGTGATGCCCACAACCCCTAGGAAACTTGTGGATAGCGTTCTGGGTCCGGGTTTCGAGGCTGCACTGTACTTGCCAGATGGTAGCAGCTGAAACAGCCCATGGTTTGAGTGGCTGGGTCTTTGATAGTCCTATACAGGCTTCAGTGACACATCGTCCTGTGCTGTGCTCTTTTCACCACATGTACGTGTGCTCATCCCAAGTGTAGTCCTCGGTCATGGCCTTGTCAACGTTGAGAGAGAGTTGTTCTCCTGGCACTAATGTGACAGGTTGTCGTTTCAAACGTAACCTCCAAGTTGGAGCTGTGCCTGTCCACACAGTCATGGGTGCACAGGGAATAGAAGAGAGGGATCAGAAGTTCAGAACACAGCCCTGAGAGGCTCCTGTGTTGAGGGTCATACGGGCAGAGGCGTTGCGGTTGAGTCCTACAACCCTGAACATGGTGCTGAGTCTGGAGGGGACTATGGTGTTGATTGCTGAACTCCACAAAACAGCCTTCTCACAGGTGGGTGCGGGTGGTTTAGCTCCTTAAACGGCATTTGCTCTTTATGGGAATGAGAGCAACAGCAACATTTTTTAATTGAACACGCTACCTTGCTTTTCTTTTTGGCACTGGAACAATGGCGGATTACTTGAAGCAGTGCACTTCACCAAAATGCATTTGTGTTGCCGGTGGGAGCTCCCTCCGGGAGGTTGCTGTTAATAACCTCAAAACATGTGTAAAAACCGCTCAGCTCGTCAGGCAGGGAGGCAGCAATGTTCATTGCACAGCTGGGTTGTTCTCTGAAGTCTCGTATTGTGCGTACTGTGTAGTCCCTGACACATGCTACGTGGGTCATTACCACTTAGCTGTGTCTAAGTCTTCTTGGTGTTATCCTATTGGGCTACCGTGATCACTCTGCAGAGATCCTAACAGGCTTTGTTTTCCCCCTCCACTTTGTCTCCAGAGGCAAAGGGTAAAAACAAATATTATTATTATTATTGTTATTATTATTATTATTATTATTATTAGGTCTACCCCACCATTATCAAGACATTCCAGAAATGATTAAGCCGGAAAGTTTTACAGCATGTGGCTGCAGTAGATATTTGGAAATAGGAAGAGGGGTGCTTACTTCACCGAGTAATCCAATGTCCACTCCACACTGTGATGAATTTGCTGGCATTTTCTCCTTGACAGTTATGATTCAAGTACTCCTGACACTGGTGAAGGCCAAATACATTAATAAGCGTACATTTGCATAATGGTAGGTTATGCTGTTTACATCTGGAAAGGGAAGCGGCAATTAGCAGATGGGGGCAAAGGAGACATTCGTATAATATGAAGAGACGAGAGAACATAGAACATAGAAGGAAGGGGTAGGATATGGTATGATAATCCTGGAGAAAAGGAATCTCATTTCGCGGTTATGGCAAATCCCCTTTAATTCACCATTGTATGTTATATTATAATCATAATGTATTCATATGGGAGGTTTTGATGATGAGGACCGTTTGTGGCTCAAAGCAGTGAAAGTCGTCTTATATTTATAATGATTCTGAGCTATTAAAAGCAGTGCCTTCATGTTTAGATCTTTGAACCAAACATGAGAAAGCTCCTTATAATGTGACTGTCTGATGAATGTCGTGGAATATTAACACTGGCAGTAGCTGCTTGGTGGCAAACTGATGACTCGATCGTGGCGAGGATGTTGTTAAGCAGCTTGAAGGGTGTTGCCTGGGTTCACATAGTGATTGATTGCTATGGTATTAATAAGGTTTACAAACTGGTTGATGGACGGCTTTCAGGTAGTTGGCAAGCTTTTTTACTTGGTTGGAATGGGTAGTGAGGTGGGTCCTAGCATGTGCTATTGGTTGGTACTGTAGGGTGTATCCCAGCAGGCGATTATTAGACTGCTGCTAAGTTGTTGCTTGGTCATACTAGGCAGCTGCTAGGGTGATGTAGGCAGTTGCTAGGTGGGTGCTAGAGAGATGCCACGCAATTGCTAGATTGTACTAGGTGGTTACTAAGGTATTTCTTGGCAGTTGCTAGCATGTACTAGGTGGTTGGTAGGCAGGTAGTTTTAAGGTTTTAAGTCATCTCTAGGGCGTTGTTGGTGAAGAGAAGCTTATTGCAGCCACCCTTTTTATCTTACGTCAAACTACACCCTTTTATCCAAAGACAATTGTTTATCAGGTAACGTTACCAATAAAGTTCAGAGAATCCAATAATGGTTGTAGCCAATCAAAGACAGGAAGTAAACCTTACATTTTTCTTCAGTCACCTAAACATTATAATTGTTTTAATTAGCAAAAATAGAAGATCTACAAGCTCACAACGCAATGCAACGTGTTGTGAGCTTGCATATCAGCTATTTTTGCAGTTTGTTGTACAAAGAAGTACGTATGTATGGCTTAAGTTGTTATGTCTCTCCTCCACCCTGTTGTTTTAACAACCCTGACAAGATCCATCCACAATCACTGGGATCACCATCTTTCAAACTCTCCTTTTGCACCATTGGGAGCAAATTTCTTTTTTTCAAGTCCTCACTGCCTCTGCCGTGAGAGGTTGTGAGTCTTTCCACTTGGCCAGTGTTTTGTATTTTCGCTGGTCTCTTGTGTGTTCTTCAGTGAAGGATTAGAGCCCGGTACAAAGGAAACAAAAAAAACACTTTGGTTTTGAAGCAAGGGTATTTATATTGGCGGGTCACAGTCACTGAGATATCTTCTGTGGCACAGAGGTACTGAATACTAATGAGACAGTTGCATGTTTCATGCTTTTTATGAAAAGTTAACTGTCGCATTTAAACCTGCTGGTTGTTGTTTACATGAGAGATATGAAATGTTCTCATCTTTGCAATACCCCTCTGTTGCTGTCGATGAAAGAGTAAAACGGTGCAGAGGGAAAATGTCCAAATCCTATTTTAAAGTTGACCACGTCACTCTGACTCAGACATAAGCATAAACAAACCCAATACGCCCATATATAGGCAGGGCCAAAGCCACGTCACTCTGACATAACCATAAACAAACCTGATACGCCTATGTATAGGCATATCACTATGACTCAGACATAACCATAAACAAACCCGATACGCCCATATATAGACATATATGGAGATCCACAGATCCGACCACTATGCCCATATATGGTCATGTGCATATGGAACCGGCAAGAACTCAAGGGAGTGTGGTGCCCGCCGCCGAGTTGTCCTGGACCGCCAATCAAACCGTTATCTCCATATATGGGCATATATGGAAGTTGTCCATAACCGCTGATCCAACCAAAATGCCCATATATGGGCAAGCCAATATACAGGGTATGGGCATGCCAATATACAGGGTATGGGCATATACTAATGACATCAGGGATCTCCATATATGGGCATACAAGGGACACAGGTAGACAAACAGATACAAAGATCTCAATATGGGAGCAAAAGGTACACAGACAGATGGGTACAACGGGTACTCTGACAAAGCCCCCGACACTATGACTCAGACATATCGGTCGGATCGGGGTTTAACATAGGTGTGAGGTCCGCATAGCATAACACATAGCGGCCCGAACTGTAGATGTGCAGGTCCGAACCTCTATAGTGCAAGTTGGGAGTTGGGAATGCTGTGCAAGTTGGGAATGTCGATGCATACACTCCCCCCAAACACACAGAGATTCGGGTTGTGTCCGAATTCAGTCAGTCATTCTACTCCCTACTCCTATATAATCGGACATTTATTGTGCGACAGTGATGATGTAATTGACGTTTAACTGAGTGTCCAAAAAATAAAAAATCGCAGATGAGTTCACTAGCCTATATAGTCCTCTACATCCGACTCCCCAAAAACAGTAGTAGGGACTTGGGAGTAGAGAGTAGTCAATTCGGACACTACCTTGGTGCGTCCTCTGCAGAATTAGTGCGTCCTTCATAGACCCGCGGTCAGACACACGATATTTGTGATTTTTCTGTTCTCGGGAACCGTAGGTCCGATTGAATTATCAGTCGGGACTACAGTGCACACCACCGGGGCCATATGGGACACACTCGGCAAGTTTGAGGGCATTCAGTCGGACGAAGCACGAGTTATGCCCGGGACACACAGACAAATACGTACACAGGTTTCGTGAACATTGTTCACTTTGTTATTTAGATATTATTCCTCCATGTTACCATCTAAAAAATGTACATCTCAAACCGTGCCCAAATTTGGAGTCATATGTCGGTCATACAATACACACTGGCAGCCCAAATCTGAATCAGATTGGTTTTTATCAAGTCTGAACAGCAAAAAGAAAAGAAAATGATGGAAACTGATTTTTGCAAATCAGATTTTAATCCCATTCCTTAGCCTTGTTCATACTGCATAAAACCAAAACGACTCCAACCTGGATAGGAAAACAGATTTGGGCTGGATTCGGGCTGCCAGTCTGAACAAGGCCATAGATACATCATAGGCGACTGACATCATAGATGACTTGCCTATCTATGGATCTTCACATGTCACATTGCGATGCATTGTGAGCCTAAGTCTAATGAAAGTGCACTGATTCCACAACATTGTATGTTGTATGACTCAAACGTACAGTATGTTGTATTTGCACAGTACTTTGAGGACCGCACAAAATTGCATTCAGCTTCTTGTACCTGTATGAGTAGTGACACATAAACCTTACTGTCTTCATTCTTGATTGAGAGCATCAGAGTGGACTTAAGAATGCACCCCAAGAGGTACAGCTCACATCTCTAAATCATTTCTCTTGTAATTTTCATATAAATTGCTTTTTTTGTTTTGGAACCACTCATTCTCCTTTTTGAGTCTACCTTTTTTTTTTACCAATTAAAATAAATCTAGAATATAATTGAAGTTACGAGTGGGCTAATGTACCTGGCTTCCTTTGGGAAAGTTACTCTGAAGAGGAGTCTTAATTTATTTTGTTGAAGTGTTAAACAGCTCTATATTCAGACACTAATAATTGCTATGGAGAGTAATGACACAGTCTCCCCAGCTCTCCAGCTCTTTAGTAAAATAGAAAATAAATGTTCAGTTTGGGATACCAATTTCATCAGGCATAGGACTCCTCTGTCCAGCATAAACAAACATGATGCTGCATTAACACATAAAATACAAGTTAACCCATTAAGACCTGCAACGCATCTGTGTTATTTTTTTGATTTTAGCTAAAAAGCATTATTTTACACTTTGGCTATTCAAAAATAGCAGATATACAAGCTCGAAGCGTGGCACCGAGTGCCGTGCTACGAGCTTGTAGATCTGTTATTTTTGAAAAATCCTGAAAATGTGTGCAAACCTTTGAATACATATTGTTTAAAGCGAACATTTTTAACTCTATTCTTTGCTTCTGGGGGGTCAACACATTTTGAGATAGAGGTCGGCGGCCAAATACATATCATTTTGGGGGTCCTTGACATGAAAAGGTTTGAGCACCACTGATATAGAAACATACGTTTTTTCAGAATGCTGTTGGGATTTAGAAGACATTTTTAGAAGGTTAAGCTACATCAAAAAAGCAAAGCCTAAGAGAAGCTGGTTCACTCGGATTCCATCTTGGAAACGCACCAGAGTAGTACATTTTTAAAGACTTGCATCTCTTGGGAAATCGTCTAAATCTAATGTTCTGATATACTATACAGGACACATTTTCATTTACCATTTCAATTTAGGAACTATTTTGGCAGTTTTAAATGTCAGAGCATTCTGAACTGCTCCTTTATATTATATATTTTGAGGAATTGCAGGGAGCACACAAAACTCCAAACAACTCAAACCGTGAACACAGAAGGGAGCGGTGATCCCTGTAACTACCCTATCGCTCGCTTCCCATAAAAGTTAATGAATTCCCATAACCCATTCCTCATAAGAAATAACGCAATGGCACAACAGAACAATGAAGGTCAGTGCGTGCCCCGAGGCATGCTGGGAAGTCCATCCTACGGGCTACACACAGTGGTGTAAAGTGACTAAGTACATTTACTGAAGTACCGTACTTAAGTACAATTTTGAGGTATTTGTACTTTACTTGGTTGTTTCCAATTTTCAGTACTTTTACTTCTACTCCACTACATCTCAGAGGCAAATATTGTACTTTTACTCCACTACAATTATTTGAAAACTCTAGTTACTAGTTGCTTTTCAGATATAAATTATGATATTATGAAACATACATTAACCACTTTAACCCTATTTTATACCTAGGCTATTTGAAAATAGCAGATCTATAAGCTCACAACGCGTCGCACCGCGACGCGTTGTGAGCAAAACATTTTAGTACTTTTACTTTTGGTACTTTAAGTACATTTTGATGCTAATACTTTTGTACTTTTACTCAAGTAAATTTTGAATTCTGGGCTTTTACTTGTAACAGAGTATTTCTATATTGCAGTATCGATACTTTTACTTAACTAAAGAATTTGAGTACTTTTTCCACCACTGGCTACACAGCGCCCATCTGAGGAGTGTCCCATTACCCCTCGTACTCCAGCACAGTTCCGGACTCCCGGAGGTGCCAAGGCAGATGCCTCCTTCTCTTCCCACGGCCTGGGGGCTCTGCCGTCCTCGGTGGAGGGACATCTGGTGAGCAGCGCCTCTCTGCTTCCACCCGGGCCTCTTCTGTGCTGGCGAGGGGCCGCTATGGTGCCAGCCAGTCCCGATGGATGACCACCTCACAGCTGCACCATGGATGGTGCTACTAGCTGGCCATGTGCTTTGTACTATTGTTTTGGGATGTTCCAGTCATCATGAAAATGAAATGCATTCCATTCCATGCGTATGTCAGTGCTGCTGACCACCTAGCCTCGATCTCCAGGCTTTTATTTTGTTATTTTTGCTCAAAAATAAGAGCCTGGACCAGCCTGTTGACGTTCCTGGAATATGAAGTGTTTCATTTCCCCAACCAACCAGAGTGCAGTGGGCGCCGCTCCAAATGTTGTGATGTCAGGGCTCTCAATGCTGCACATTGGGGGAGGAGGAGGGGCATGGGGCGGGGCGGGAGCTGACAGACAGATTGGTGAACCAATGGGATCTCACAGAATTTTTCTCCGGAGATTTTGAACTCGCCCCTCTAGACCTGATATCAGACACGCTATAGGGCAGCTTACTGACCACCTGACCTCAGTGCATTGCACCTATATAGATTTTCAAATATCCCCATTATATAGGTATGATGAGAGTAACATTTCTCATAATAATAAATAATTAATATTTAATCGGTTATTTCAATCTGCAAAAGTACCACCTGGCACCCTACAACTGTATCCATATATATATATCATCAAAGAGTTGACCCTCCTCTGTCTACAGACTGCTTGCAAATGAAACACTGTACTGCGTCCATTACCTGAAAATGGAAGGGATACTCAAAATCAGATTGCTCATTCTGACAAACCCCTGAAATGTGGTATAATATACTGTATGATTGTATCCCTTCCAAATATTAAATGATTATTGTCGGATTGGTGCCATTTAGAATTTCACTGATTTCTGGATGAGCTTGTAGATGTTATTTTCGCAATGAATACCTAGGCTATTTTTGCTATGAATACAGGTGTGCCTTGAGATTTTGACTTTCCCATTGGTGTGCATTGGGCAAAAAAAAACGTTTGAAAAGCATTCATCTAGAGATAAAGACTTTTTCAAAGTACCAAACTAGAATGTGCCACCTTCGGTTGTACCAATTAGTGAAAACTCTGGCCTGGGCCCATGGACTATTTGGCATTGTTACTGTGTATTTTTGCTTTGACTGAGTGCCAGTGCCTGTGGGTTTGTTTACGTTCTTTTTTTCTGAACTTTATGGATTCTATATAGAGCGAGCGACTGCAAAAGAAGACAGACTCAGAGCTAAGCAAGATGCAAACAGATAGCAAAGTCTCAGGTTTAGAAAGTAGAATTCCAGCATGAATATGGATTTTTTTATACAAGAGGGAAGAAGTGTGCCTCTTCAATGCGAGCCTAAAAATAGTGTCTTGCCAGGAACTCTCCATGAGCCACAGACAGTGTGTGCGCTCAGTTTTTCTCGGCTGTTAAACCATTAAGAGCTCAGGCCGATTCTAAAAAATGTCTTCTAAATCAGTTTTCTGAAAAACGTATGTTGCTACAGTGGTGCTCAAACTTTTTCATGTCAAGGACCCCAAAATGATATGTATTTGGCCCCTTATTTCAAAATATTTTGTTCCAGCGACCCCCAAGAAGCAAAGATTTGACTTAAAAATGTTTGCTTTAAAAAAAAAATGTATTCAAAGATTTGCTCACATTTTCAAAAATAGCAGATCTACAAGCTCATAGCGCGGCACGAAGTGACGCGCTATGAGCTTGTAGATCTATACTGTAGCTTTTCTATACTGTAAAGCTAAAATCGAAAATGACACAGATGCGTTCCCGGATTGAATGGGTTAAGAAGCAGAGCCCCAGCCAAGTCTGTGTGCCTGCCATTACACTCAAGCAGGAGGACTGGGATCCTCGCCACCAGGTCCTTAAACGGATAGCATCTTAGAGAGGGAGACAGAGACACATAAATGAACAATAGCTGACATCACTCTATCAGCAAGGCAGCTTTCTGTGGAGCATGCTGCCACCGTCTCTGCCTATTATGTAATACTATATTACATCCAAATTCCCCAAGGGCACAAATCAACCGAGCATATTTGCAGGGTTGTATATGATTGTGGAGAAAAAAAGGGGGGGGGGGGGGAAACCCACCAGGTGGGGGATGTTTTCTTAACCAATTAAACTCTATATACTTATAGCAGATATACAAGCTCACAACGCATTATGATATGACGTGTTGTGAGCTTATAGATCTGCTATTTTCACGATTTTAGAAAACAAATTCTCATATTTTTCACAACTTGTCGGAATATTCATAAAATACTTTTTCTCTTGCTAGAAATGTAGTGGAGTGAAAGCATCCAAAAATACAGATACTCAAGTAAATTACAGATACTCAAAACATTTTCTTAAGTAGTAGTCAATTAAATATACTTTATTCTGTCCACCACCGGTTGGGTGTGCGGTCCTGAGTCAGTACTTTTTGTGACTCCTGCCTCAACTGTGATTTCACACAAGTTTGTTCAAGTGGTTTCATACCACCAAGAAATTGGGAAAGATAGAATGATGCAAGCAAACCACGTTATACAGGCGTGCAGTGGATGTTGGCTCTCTGTTTGTTTCTACTCTCTAGAATATTTTGGAGAGCCGCTAGGCATTATGGTCTATGTAAAACCACTAAATACAAAAACACACAGCTAACAAAAATGAAATAAAATAGGCAAGCCTAGGTTAGCCTTACCGTGGACACTGGCCAACTTACTTCCCTCTTATTTGAGATCTGTTATGGTGATAAGACTGTTCCAGTCATTCTTTTGAAAATGAATAAAATAAGAAGTTTAGATGTGAATGTGTTTATCTTGCCAATGCCAACTATGAACTGACTTTCCTTTCCAGCTTGCAATTATTACAGCAGAAAATACACTCCCTCTGAAATGCATAAGTGAGAGTCCTCATGAAGCTGTAATGTTAGTTAAAGGCTGGGGTTTTAACTTTCTTTTAGAATGATATGGGGAACGCTAATGTATATTACTGGTATTATTACATCATTAAAAAAATCCAGCACCCTTGTGTTTACTGTACCCTCAAAGTCTACATAGTTGGGCTGACTTTATTCTCTCTCTGTGTTTTCAAAACAAAGTCATTATGAACCAATCAAAGAGATACAGTAGGCATGTTTGTGAACTAATAAACCATGACACTGGACTTGGCGTTCTATGGTTCACAGGGAGTATAGAGGCAAATGTTGAATTTCTGCAATGGTTTCACAACATTGCAGCTGTTGAACTGGAGCTTTAAATAATAGATTCATAGATGCAACAGGGTCGTAATGTTGACAATTTAAACATTTACCGACACCATTAAGGGAAAACGAATCGCATAATCAGACCAAATGGCTGCATTCCAGGGCTCTGCATCTGTTTTGTCTGCTAAAGTTGTTGTTTTTTCTCCTCCCAATTTAGTCAAAATGCCAATCCCCCCCTTGTGTATAGTCTCTCACTGCTGACACCTGCTGTTTGGTCTTGGTGGAAAGCATGGCAACCTGCTGTCCAGTTGCTTTATCTGCCATTGGATTTGAATGAATCCAATGCCATACTGGGCTGTACATTGGTTTAGGAGAGACGATTTTGGAGAGCCCTGCACCAGCGATTTTGATGTTTTAACCAATATTTTGTATTTTCAAATCAATTTGAACAACTAACTTATTAAAGTTTCTCTTTGAGAACAAATAACTTTGTTAATAACTGTGTTAATATAGCATCAAAATCATTTAAACCACTTTAACTCATTGGCTATTTGAAAATAGCCGATGTTGTAGATCGGTTATTTTCAACAAATTGTCAACCAATTTTGTATGTTTTTGAAACATTTTAACAATCTTGTATGGGGGTCCCTGGCACAAAATATTTTCTGATGGGGTCCTCAGCCAAATACATATTATTTTGGGGGTCCTTGACATTAAAAAGTCTGAGAAACAATGCCACAGACAATGGACGGCAGGGTAAACTTTATGTCATTGGGTTGTGTTCATAACAATCATTTGTGTATTTGGGGGGAAATCAGTAGTAGGGGCAGTTACAGGGCACACACCACATATACAAGGCGCATTTCCATCAGTCATTACAATACGAAATGCCTCCACTGCACATCGCTGAGATTGTGTGATAATGGAGAAGTATACAGTATGTTTTCATGTCCAGTGCTACAGCAAATCAGACAGAGGAGATGGGATAGTGGCACATTGTTGGCCTGTTTGCAGCAGGAGTGGAAGTTGCACATAATGTTTTAACAATGTGGAGTTATGCCACATTTATATTTCAGTGACAGTGTGACAGTGGCAGTGGCAATAGCAGATCTACAAGCTCACAATGCGTCACGGCGCGAAGCATCGTGAGCTTGCAGATCAGCTATACTTTTGGCACGGGACACTTTCGTGTGACTAAGTGCGACATTGGCTATCATACACTGTAGGCGGCCCCCAGGGTCGGGGAGAAAATTATGCACAGCTCTGCCGAGTGTCTGACAGTAATATCCAGGGGTCTGCCAGCAGGAGTGTTGGTGCCGCGTTGCCACCAAGCAGCCTCGTCTCAGGGGACTTAATCAATATACAGTAAGTAACAACTGTAGAGGAGAGAGAGAGAGAGGAGCACCTTGTCTCGTCGCCTGGCCCTTCTCGCTTGTTGCTGCTGCTGCTGTTGCTGGTCTGCAGAACTTTACAGTACATGGAGGAGCCAATTACAGCCACTCTACAGGGCTCCTTCTGCTCCACCTCCGCAGCCGCTCTCCCCCCCCCCCCCATCGATCCGCTCTAAGTCTCTGCCCGAGGTCGTTAGGTTAAAATGCAGCTACGGGTGGTGCAAGCGTGTGTCAACTGTCCAGAGAGGTGCCCTCTAAACTGCCATCTGCAACGTTTAAGTGTGCCTTTTCTATCGATTACTCACCCCATGGAGACTTGAATTTGTGGATATTTACTTTTGTTTTTGGCGCATTCCTAAGCCAATATTTTGATGACCGGCAGCGGTTCCGGTAGGAGACACACAGAGTCTCCTTTGTGTACCGGAACAGCTGCCTACCGGTCCGCTGGGCATCACATTATTGGCTTAGGAATGCGACAAAAACTAAAACATATCCATGAATTCAAGTCTCCATGGGGTGACTAATCGATAGAAAAAAGAAAAAAAATTCGGTGAACTATCCCTTTATAGGTGGCGTAAGTGATATTTCATTTCTTAAAATAAGTGTTAAACAATCATTGTTATCGAGTGTTTGTTCAGTAACAGACATCTCCCCGTCTCTTAAGCTCTTTAGTAAACACTAAACAGAAAATTCATTTTCAGGTTGTGATATCAATTTCTTTCCGATCAGGAGAGAGAACTCATGCAGTATACAGGATAAACAAGTGAAATTGGAAGAGATGAAACAAAAAAGAACGACAAACAAAAGAAGAGCAGACAAGTGTGAAGCTGGAGCACTATAAAATGTAGGCTAATAAATGAGCTTTGTAGGGTTCTCACTCCTGATTGGATAAAATTGGTATCCTGACCTGAAAAAAGTATTTTATGTTTACTAAAGAGCTGGAGAGATGGGGAGACCCCTGTTACTGAACAAACACTCTAGCAATGATTACTATGTTAATCTGGAGCTCTAACAAACTTTTTTTTAAATAAAAACTCATCACCATCTTTAATAAATCTAGATAAATCTAGTGTTAAGATGACTTGTTGACTTCTTCACGAGATGGGAAATTAAATGAAAACACAGGCCGCCTAAAATTCATTTCCACCCCTGACTCAAGTCTCTGACGGAATGCACGTGGCAAAGGTGAAGCAGCTGCAGTCAAATTGATTTTGAATTAATTCAGTGCTGTCAGAAACATTTTATTGTGGAATATTAAGGAGTTAGGAGTGCCATGTTTTCAGCTTCACATTGACAAGAAGATGACGTTTCCAGAGAGATAGAAAGGGAAAACAGAAAGAGCAAAGACAGGGCAAATTAAAAAGAAAAATACAATTTGAAAAACCCACAGACAGAGACAGAGAGAGAGAGAGAGAGAGCTAGATGTGCTGGACGGTGCACCTGAAAGGAGGACCAGACAGATCCTGTCATGCTGCTGTGGCAGTAGGGGACACACCTTTGCCGGGTGCTTGCCGTTATCTGCAATGGGAGACCTACGACACGGATCAGAAAATGTATATGTGTCTTGCAGTCTTTGTCTGTACTGAATTCAATCTATTTAGGTACTTCCATATCCGTCAGTTTGTGAAAAAAATATCTCTTTAATGATCTAAAGTGGGAAACACTTCTCTCAGTGTCACCAGTTTAGAACTGATTCATTCTAAATATTCATGCCGATATTAAACATCTGACCAAAAACACATCAAGTTCAAATTTAAAAGGGAATGAAAGCTGAGGATGGGGCTGGTGGATGATTGGTGGACAGGCGTTTTAATTAATCTACATCATGCGCACTGAACTTAATTCAGGTAAATGCACAGTTCACCGTAGTAAAGCCAAATTGGCTGAATCTGATCCAAAAAGTGACCACTGCGGTGAACCCCAAGGACATCTCACCCATATACGTGCATATTGGTCCTGTACACAATTCTTGTCATTTGTGTTTGTTAGAGAGATATAGAAAGCGATAGAGAGAGAAAAGTTGCAGAAGGAAAGAAAGAGGGAGTGTTTAAGGGCCACAAAACAAAGAGGAAACAGCTGAGTGAGATAAGAGAAAACAAAACAATTTTAAAAATGTGTAGAATGTATAGATTTAGGAACAGAGTGGAGATATGTGTACAACACGCTACAACACTTTGATAAAGCTATAGGGAAACTATGATAGTTCATCACATGAACCCTAATGCAGTGGTTCTAAAACGTTTTAATTTCAAGGACTTCTATTTTGGTATGGATTAGGCCACGGACCCCCGTTACACACCGGTAAGGGTCCATTTGGTTCTTAAAGGGTCTACACCATGAATTAAAAAAATAATAATAATATTTAACTCAATTCCTGCCAATCACGCATAAATGCGATCTATTAAATAGCGCACTTGGCCGCCAAGATCGCATAAATGCGTTCTATTGAAAAAAATGAAAAAATATTGACCCAAAGACCAAGGAGATATGATTTTTCGAAGGAAAAGACTCCCATCCACTTCCTTGTTAACTTAAAACTTAAAAATGATGTATCTCGGCTCCTGAGTACTTTTTAAATTTCAATGAAAAATCTCTGGCAGACAACAGCAAAAAATCTGAAATAACTCTGGCAGGCGAAGTGTTAATATCATATTGTGTATGTCCCTCAAACGTTTTTCAAAAGGTTTGAGACTCAGATATACTCATTCCAACTAACTTCTCTCTGGCTTATAAAGCACTTTCACCTGCAATGCCACATTGTCCTGTTTGGCACGGGGCGCTATTGAGCCAGTTTGTATGCATGTTATCTCCTGGTTCTGTGTGGAAAAAGTAAAAAAAAAAAGAAGAATTTTTTTTTTTTTTTTTATTATTATTATTATTTATTTTTTTGGTTGGAACTGAAAAACGGGAGGAATTGTTCCCCCTGCCTACGTAGGCAGGGGGACCAAATCAGTTTGGCCTGTTTTTAGACCAATTTACAGAAAACCCCAGATTTGCTGTGAAAGCCTGAGTGTTCAAACTGGGGTATTTTTGAGGATAGAAGAGAGGTATGGGAGACCAAAAACACACAAAAAAGAAGAAAAAGTTCAAATTCATGGTGTAGACCCTTTAACTATCAATAATTTAGCTGAGGACACCCTGAAGGACCGCCCCCCCTCTCCCCGGACCCAACTTTGAGAACCACTGCCCTAGGCAAACATTTGGCAAACATTTAGCAGATCTACAAGATCAGCTATCAGGCAGTTTCTGCGAAGAGATTCAGTGTAGAGGGGAAAAAGGAGGTGTGTTGAAATTCTTTATCGGGAATAACACCTTGACATGAACCATCTCGTTTTCAAGGGGATCCACAAACCAAGAACTGTATAGACTCCTGGGGGGTTTCCTATACAGTAGTAGGGTTTAAAGTGGTTAAAGGAAGAAACCATAGGGGGAATGAGAGTGGCTGTGACCTCTGATCTGGAGGATGTGATAAGGATAAATGTGTCTGGCGATTTATTCTGTATTTGTATTAATTATGTTGGATTTAATTTGCTAATAAGCGAATACATTTGGAATGAAAGAAACAGATCCCTATCTACAATGTTCTTATCCACTCTTTGGCAGAAATCCGACAGTGTTGTTATGAAACCTCA